>NC_143042.1:37740000-37890000 GCF_057628025.1 Oncorhynchus mykiss
CCTTCAGCACCCGTTATCACAGGAAGGCCAAGAAGATCATCAAGGACATCAACCACCCGAGTCACGGCATGTTCACTCCGCTATCATCCAGAAGGCGAGGCCAGTACAGGTGCATCAAAGCTGGGACCGGAAGACTGAAAAACACCTTCTAGGCAGCCTCACCCAGTACCCTGCCCTGAACTCAGTAACTATTACTAGCCGGCTACCAAATCGGTATTCAACCCTGGACCTTTACATTTTATAACCTTTATTTAACCAGGCAAGTCAGTTAAGAACAAATTATTATTTTCAATGACGGCCTAGGAACAGTGGGTTAACTGCTGCAGTACACACCTTTTCTATTAATTTACAGTCAGCTCGGGGGGTTTGAACTTGCAACCTTCTGGTTACTAGTCCAACACGCTAACCACTAGGCTACCCTGCCGCCCCCGCCACCTTAGAGACAGCTGCCCTATGTACATAGTCATCTGTTGACCAACTGTTTCATCCACTTTGTATGTATATACTGTATTCTAATCAAGCCTCATCCTATATAACTACTGCAGTACACACCTTTTCTATTAATTTACTGTCCATACTGTCTTTACACACCATTATATACAGTTGAAGTCGGAAGTTTGGAAACACCTACTCATTGAAGGGTTTTTCTTCATTTTTCAAAATGATGAAATGACACATATGGAATCATGTAGTAAGCAAGTGCCTTGATGACAGCTTTGCACACTCTTGGCATTCTCTCAACCAGCTTCATGAGGTAGTCACCTGGAATGCTTTTCAATTAAAAGTTCATTTGTGGAATTTCTTTCCTTCTTAATGTGTTTGAGCCAATCAGTTGTGTTGTGACAAGGTATGGGTGGTATACAGAAGATTTGGTAAAAGACCAAGTCCATATTATGGCAAGAAAAGCTCAAATAATCAAAGAGAAACGACAGTCCATCATTACTTTAAGACATGAAGGTCAGTCAATACGGAACATTTCAAGAACTTTGAATGTCTCTTCAAGTGCAGTCACAAAAACCATCAAACGCTGTGATGAAACTGGCTCTCATGAGGACGGCCACAGGAAAGGAAGACCCAGAGTTACCTCTGCTCCAGAGGATAAGTTAATTAGAGTTAACTGCACCTCAGATTGCAGCCCAAATAAATGCTTCACAGAGTTTAAGTAACAGACACATCTCAACATCAACTGTTCAGAGGAGACTGCATGAATCAGGGCTTCATGGTTGAATTGCTGCAAAGAAACCACTACTAAAGGACACCAGTAAAAATAAGAGACTTGCTCGGACCAAGAAACACAAGCAATGGACATTAGACTGTTGGAAATCTGTCCTGAGGTCTGATGAGTCCAAATTTGAGAATTTTGGTTCTAACCGCCATGTCTTTGTGAGACGCAGAGTCGGTGAACGGATGATCTCCGCGTGTGTGGTTCCCACCGTGAAGCATGGAGGAGGAGGTGTGATGGTGTGGGGGTGGCTAGCATGGCTAAATAAATAAAAACCCTGGAATGAGTAGGCACGTCCACATTTTTGACTGGTACTGTACATATATTTATATTCTGGACTCATTTATTCATTGATTATTCTGATATTTCTTAATTCCTTCCTTTACATTTTTGGGATTTGCGTGTTTTGTTTTGTATTGTTATGTATTACTGCACTGTTGGGAGGTAGAAACATAAGCATTTCACTGCAGCTGTGATAACATCGTGTGTACACGGCCAATACCTATAGATATTATATCATCCGCAATAAGAGAAGGTGTAGAAACACTTGTGAGTGTACAATCTGTATAGTATAACAGTACTTGTGAGGGTACAAGCTGTATAGTATAACAGTACTTGTGAGGGTACAAGCTGTATAGTATAACAGTACTTGTGAGTGTACAAGCTGTATAGTATAACAGTACTTGTGAGTGTACAAACTGTATAGTATAACAGTACTTGTGAGTGTACAAACTATATAGTATAACAGTACTTGTGAGTGTACAAACTGTATAGTATAACAGTACTTCTTAGTGTGCAAATTGTATAGTATAACAGTACTTGTGAGTGTACAAGCTGTATAGTATAACAGTACTTGTGAGTGTACAAACTGTATAGTATAACAGTACTTGTGAGTGTACAAACTGTATAGTATAACAGTACTTGTGAGTGTACACACTGTATAGTATAACAGTACTTCTTAGTGTACAAACTGTATAGTATAACAGTACTTGTGAGTGTACAAACTGTATAGTATAACAGTACTTGTGAGTGTACCAGCTGTATAGTATAACAGTACTTCTTAGTGTACAAACTATATAGTATAACAGTACTTGTGAGTGTACAAACTGTATAGTATAACAGTACTTGTGAGTGTACCAGCTGTATAGTATAACAGTACTTGTGAGTGTTCTGATGAGTTCTGTGCCTACTGTAAGTACTTGCAAGTGTTTCAATGAATGTGGAATGACGATGACACCAATGTGTGCGTGTGTGTGTAAGTTCACCTGCTAGCCACACACTCCCGACATTTCCGTTTTCTCAACCAAACACGAAGATGTTTCATTTTGCTCATGTCTCTCTCACACACACACACACACACACACACACACACACACACACACACACACACAGCCCCCCAAGACTGGCCACGTGCACCGTCCCGTAGAGAGAGCGAGCACAGGAAGAGAGAGAGAGAAAGAGGGACGGCTCGTAAAGAGGGTGACCGTATGGAAAATAAGTTCAACGTATGACTAGCTTCATATAGAGCACACCTTCCACTCCTACAGAGAAGAGAGGGAAGAGAGTGCACCAGAAAAGAGGAGTGAACAAGAAGTTACTGCGGTACAAAGTAAAACATACAACCGTATTGCTAAGACCAGAATTCAATGTCATACATCTTGTTTCCACTGCTCAGTAAACATACACTTCCAGATATCTATGGAGTCATTTTTTTTTGTGTGGAAGGTTTTTGGTTTGTTCAGAATATAATCAACCAGACATTTGATTCCAGTCAGAAACATTGATTCATCATTAAGCTATGATTGAGAATGACATAGAGAGAGAGAGAGAGAGAGAGAGAGAGAGATTAAGGATGGCGGAGAGAGAGAATAAGTGATTGAGAGAGAGATTAAGGATGGCGGAGAGAGAGAATAAGTGATAGAAAGAGAGAGAGAATAAGTGACAGACAGAAAAAAAAGAGATACTATTGGTGAGAGAAAATGAGAAAGAGAGAGAGAAGGACAGAGAGAATTGAGGACAGAGAGAGATACTGTACCGTGCGTGGAGACAGCAATAATAAGAAGAGACTTGCTTGGATCAAGAAGCACAAGCAATGGACATTAGACCATTGGAAATCTGTCCTGAGGTCTGATGAGTCCAAATTTGAGATTTTTGGTTCCAACCACCGTGTCTTTGTGAGACGCAGAGTTGGTGAGCGGATGATCTCCACGTGTGTGGTTCCCACCGTGAAGCGTGGAGGAGGTGTGTTGGTGTAATGGTGCCTTGTTGGTGACACTGTCAGTGATTCATTTAGAATTCAAGGCACACTTAACTAGCATGGCTAAATAAATAAAAGAGACACTATTGGTGAGAGAAAATGAGAAAGAGAGAGAGGGACAGAGAGAATAGAGGACAGAGAGAGATACTGTACTGTGGGTGGAGTGGTAGGTAGGCTGGGGAAATAAACTGATGTAATCGGGGCCAGTAGTCAGTAGTGACATCTCTTTGGGTCTCTTACATAATTTAACATCCTATTGATTTGTCACTGGCAAGATTTGGCCCTCAGCCAATATGCAATAGCATTTGTAATATTTGAGCTTCAGCCAAGAAGAGAGGGCTGAGCGAGAGAGAAGGGAGAGGGAGGGGGTAGGAGAAGGGAGGGTGGACAGAGGGCAGAGAGAGAGAGAGAGAGAGCGAGAGAGAGAGAGAGAGAGAGAGAGAGAGAGAGAGAGAGAAAGAGGTCCTGTGATGTTGATGGTATCATCAATGAAATTATAAAATATACTGACCACAAATTCCAAATGCCTATAATTAAACTTTAACATCATCCTCAGCTCTGGCATATTCCCCAAAATTTGAAACTAAGGACTGATCACCCCAGAAGAATTTGACCCCAATAACTACCGTGGGATATGTGTCAACAGCAACCTTGGGAGAATCCTCCGCATTTTCATTAACAGCATGGCTTGTACATTTCCTCAGTGAAAAGAATGTACTGAACAAATGTCAAATTAGCTTTTTACCAAATTACCGTACGACAGACCACGTATTCACCCTGCACACCCTAATTGAAAAACAAACCAACCAAAACAAAGGCAAAGTCTTCTCATGACTTGTTGATTTCAAAAAAGCTTTTGACTCAATTTGGCATAAGGGTCTGCAATACAAATTGATGGAAATTGGTGTTGGGGGAAAAACATACAACATTCTAAAATCCATGTACACAAACAACAAGTGTGCGGTTAAAATGGGCAAAAAACACACATTTCTTTCCACAGGGCCGTGGGTTGAGACAGGGATGCAGCTTAAGCCCCACCCTCTTCAACATATATGTCAACAAATTGGCGAGGGCACTAGAATAGTCTGCAGCACCCGGCTTCACCCTACTAGAATCTGAAGTCAAAGGTCTACTGTTGGCTGATGATCTGGTGCTTTTGTCACCAATCAAGGAAGGCCTACAGCAGCACCTAGATCTTCTGCACAGATTCTGCCAGACCTGTAAGACAAAAATAATGGTGTTCCAAAGAAGGTCCAGTTGCCAGGACCACAAATACAAACTCCACTTAGACACCGTTGCCCTAGAGCACACAAAACTATACATACACTACATGGTCAAGGGTATGTGGACACCTGCTTGTCGAACATCTCATTCCAAAATCATGGGTAATGGTATGGAGTTGGTCCCCCTGTGCTGCTATAACAGCCTCCACCCTTCTAGGAAGGCTTTCCACTAGATGTTGGAACATTGCTGCAGGGACTTGCTTCCATTCAGCCACAAGAGCATTAGTGAAGTTGGGCACTGATGTTGGGCGATTAGGCCTGGCTTGCAGTCAGCTTTCCAATTCATCCCAAAGGTGTTCGATGGGGTTGAGATGGGGGCTCTGTGCAGGCCAGTCAAGTTCTACACCGGTCTCGACAAACCATTTCTGAATAGACCTTGCTTTGTGCACGGGGGCATTGTCATGCTGAAGCACGAAAGGGCCCTTCCCAAACTGCACAGAATGGTCTAGAATGTCATTGTATGCTGTAGCGTCAAGATTTCCCTTCACTGGAACCCAGGGGCCTAGCCAAGGGGCCGAGACAAACTTTAAATTTGGCACTATGCATTCGGCCAGTTAGTGTTCACCTGGCATCTGCCAAACCCAGATTTGTCCGTCGGACTGCCAGATGGTGAAGCAGGATTCATCACTCCAGAGAACGCATTTCCACTGCTTCAAAGTCCAAAGGCGGCGAGCTTTCCACCACTCCAGCCGACGTTTGGCACTGCGCATTGGTGATCTTGGCTTGTGTGCAGCCGCTCAGTCATGGAAAGTCATTTCATGAAGCTCCCGACAAACAGTTATTGTGCTGACGTTGCTTCCAGAGGCAGTTTGGAACTCGTTAGTGAGTGTTGCAACCAAGGACAGACGATTTTTACACGCTACGAGCTTCAGCATTCACCGGTCCCGTTCTGTGAGCTTGTGTGGTCTACTAATTCGCAGCTGAGCCATTGTTGATCCTAGACGTTTCACAATAACAGCACTCACAGTTGACTGGGGCAGCACTTGCAGGGCAGAAATTTGACGAACTGACTTGTTGGAAAGGTGGCATCCTATGATGGTGCTACGTTGAAAGTCATTAAGCTCTTCAGTACGGGCATGTCTATGGAGATTGCATGGCTGTGTGTTAGATGTTATACACCTGTCAGCAACGGGTGTAGCTGTAAGGACAGATGCTGGGAGACGAGAAGTAAGTACAGGAAGTGAATATTTAATAAACAACGGACATGAAACAGACCCTCGAGCGCCAGAGAGGGGGAGCGGGAGCAGGAGTGACAGTACCCCCCCTCTAGGTGCGCCCCCCGGCGTCCCACCTGGGCGAGCCTGACGGGCCGACTGAAACATGAGAGTCGGACAAGCTGGCTGAGGCGTGGAAGCCTGACGAGCCGGCTGAGACGTGGGAGCCCGAAGAGCCGGCTGAGACGCGAAAGCCTGACGATCCCGCTGGGGCGCGGGAGCCCGACAAGCCGGTTGAGGCGTGGGAGCCCGACAAGCTGGCTGAGGTGTGGGAGCCTGACGGGCCGGCTGAGGCAAGCAAATTTCTTGAGCCAGCTAAGGCGTGGAAGCCTGACGAGACCGCTTCCTTCGGCAGTGGCACCCAGACCCGACGTCACCAACAAAAACAAAAACTCCCTGATGCGTTAAATTGTGGTGTTAGCATTCTGTACAGTACAGGGGACAGAATACAGGGGAGTGAACATTTAATAAATAGCGGACATGAAATGGGGAACAAACTGAGGAACAGACAGATATAGAGGGGGCAAACAACAAAGTGAAGAAGTCCAGGTGAGTCCAATGAGCGCTGATCAACGTAATGATGGGTAGCCTGGCGCCTGAGAGGGGGAGCGGGAGCAGGCGTGACAGTAGCTGAGATAGCCAAATCCACTTATTTGAAGGGGTGTCCAGCTACGTTTGGCTATGTAGTGTACCTCGGCCTAAACATCAGCATCACAGGTAACTTCAACAAAGATGCGAACAATCTGAGAGACAAGGCAAGAAGGGCCTTTTACGCCATCAAAGGGAACATAAAATCCCAATTAGGATTAAAAAAAAATTGAATCAGTTATAGAACCCATTGCCCTTCATGGTTGTGAGGTCTGGGGTCCGCTCAACAACCAAGAATTCACAAAATGGGACAAACACCAAATTGAGACTGCATGCAGAATTTAGCAAAACATCCCCTGTGTACAACATAAAACACCAAATAATGCATGCAGAGCAGAATTAGGCCAATACCCACAAATTATCAAAATCCAGAAAAGAGCAGTTCAATTCTACAACCACCTAAAAGTAAGCGTTTCCCAAACATTGCATAACAAAGCCATCACCTACAGAGAGATGAACCTGGAGAAGAGACCCGTAAGCAAGCTGTTCCTGTTCACAAACACAAACACACCCCACAGAGCCCCAGGACAGCAACACAATTAGACCCAACCAAATCATGAGAAAACAAAAAGATAATTACTTATCACATTGGAAAGAATTAACAAAAAAAACAGAGCAAACTAGAATGCTATTTGGCCCTAAACAGAGAGTACACAGTGGCAGAATACCTGACCACTGTGACAGTCCCAAACTTAAGGAAAGCTCTGACTATGTACAGACTCAGTGACCTTGCTATTGAGAAAGGCCGCCATAGGCAGACATGGCGCTCAAGAGAAGACAGGCTATGTGCACACTGCTCACAAAATGAGGTGGAAACTGAGCTGCACTTCCTAACCTCCTGCCCAATGTATTTCCCTCAGATTACACAGATCCACAAAGAATTAAAAAAGAAACCCGATTTTGATAAACTCCCATATCTACTGGGTGAAATTCCACAGTGTGCATCACAGCCGCAGATTTGTGACCTGTTGTCACAAGAAAAGGTCAACCAGTGAAGAACAAACACCATTGTAAATACAACCCATATTTATGCTTATTTATTTCCCCTTTTGTAGTTTAACCATTTATACATCATTACAACACTGTATATAAACATAATATGACATTTGAAATGTCTTTATTCTTTTGGAACTTTTGTGAGTGTAACGTTAACTGTTCATTTTTATTGTTTATTTCACTTTTGCATATTAATGTTCATTTCCACTTGCTTTGACAATGTAAACATATGTTTCCCATGCCAATAAAGCCCTGAATTGAATTGAATAGTAAGGGTAGCAGAAAGCGAGAGAGAGAGAGAGAGAGAGAGAAGGAGAGAGGGAGAAGGAGAGAGGGAGATAGAAGGAGAGAGGGAGAGAGAGAGAGAGAGAGGGTGATTGTGTGTCAGTGAGTGTACAGTCCACAGTGTTATCAGTGCTGCTGTAATCAGTTTTATAACAGGGTTAGAGCCAGACTCACTGGATCCACAGGCCAGACCTGTCTGCTTCCCAAATGGGACTCTATTTCCATGACTCAGGTCAAAAGTAGTGCACTATATAGGGACATGGTGCCATTTGGGACTCATGTCTGGTCTGCTGAAAGAAACCTGGATCTAAATACTATTTAAAATAATGTAATATTCTTTAACTGTCCTTAATTGAGCTTGCATGATGGAATGGAACCAATAGAACAGGCCCAAAAGTGCATACCCCGCCCACCTGGCACTCCAGGCAGGCTAAAGTGAACGCTCAAACTATTTTAAAGAGTTCAGATAGTTTTTGAACCCAGGTCTGGTTAGTTCGCAATTCAACGGTTCAATCACGCGGACATTGACGTCTTGCTCCCAGACAAATTAAACAACATCTTTGCTCGCTTTGAGGACAATACAGTGCTGCTGACACGGCCCGCTACCAAATCCTGTGGGCTCTCCTTCTCCGTGGCCAACGTGAGTAAAACATTTAAACGTGTTAACCCTTGCAAGGCTGCCGGCCCAGACGGCATCCCTAGCCACGTCCTCTAGAGCATGCGCAGACCAGCTGGCTGGAGTGTTTACGGACATATTCAACCAATCCCTATCCCAGTCTGTTGTCCCTACATGCTTAAAAATGGCCATCATTGTTCCTGTTCCCAAGAAAGCTAAGGTACTGAACTAAATGACTATCGCCCCGTAGCACTCACTTCTGTCATCATGAAGTGCTTTGAGAGACTAGTCAAGGACCATATCACCTCCACCCTACCTGATACCCTAGACCCACTCCAATTTGCTTACCGCCCCAATAGGTACACTAACGATGCAATCGCAATCACACTGCACACTGCCCTATTCCATCTGGACAAGAGGAATACCTATGTAAGAATGCTGTTCATTGACTACAACTCAGCATTTAACACCATAGTACCCTCCAAACTGGTCATTAAGCTTGAGACCCTGGGTCTGAACCCCGCCCTGTGCAACTGGGTCCTGGACTTTCTGGCGGGCCGCCCACAGGCGGTGAAGGTAGGAAACAACATCTCCACCCTGCTGATCCTCAACACTGGGGCACCACAAGGGTGCGTTCTCAGCCCTCTCCTGTACTCCCTGTTCACCCATGACTGCGTGGCCATGCACCGCTCCAACTCAATCATCAAGTTTGCAGACGACACAACAGTGGTAGGCTTGATTACCAACAACGACGAGACGGCCTACAGGGAGGAGGTGAGGGCCCTCGGAGTGTGGTGTCAGGAAAATAACCTCTCACTCAACGTCAATAAAACAAATGAGATGATCGTGGACTTCAGGAAACAGCAGAGGGAGCACCCCCTATCCACATCAACGGGACAGTAGTGAAGGTGGAGAAGGTGGAAAGTTTTAAGTTCCTCGGCGTACACATCACGGACAAACTGAAATGGTCCACCCACACAGACAGTGTGGTGATGAAGGCGCAACAGCGCCTCTTCAATCTCAGAAGGCTGAAGAAATTTGGCTTGTCACCTAAAACACTCACAAACTTTTACAGATGCACAATCGAGAGCATCCTGTCGGGCTGTATCACCGCCTGGTATGGCAACTGCTCCGCCCTAAACCGCAAGGCTCTCCAGAGGGTAGTGAGGTCTGCACAATGCATTACCGGGGGCAAACTACCTGCCCTCCAGGACACCTACAGCACCCGATGTCACAGGAAGGCCATAAAGATCATCAAGGACAACAACCATCCGAGCCACTGCCTGTTCACCCCGCTTTCATCCAGAAGGTGAGGTCAGTACACGTGCATCAAAGCAGGGACCGAGAGACTGAAAAACAGCTTCTATCTCAAGGCCATCAGACTGTTAAACAGCCATCACTAACATAGAGAGGCTGCTGCCAACATACAGACTCAAATCTCTGGCCACTTTAAGAAATGTAATACATTTATTTAATAAAGGTATCACTAGTCACTTTAAATAACTCAACTATAAAAATGTCTACATGTCCTACATGACTCGTATCATATGTGTATATACTGTATTCTACACCATCTACTGCATCTTGTCTATGTTGCACGCCATCGCTCATCCATATATTTATATGTACATGTTCTTATTCATCCCTTTACATTTGTGTGTATAAGGCAGTTGTTGTGAATTTGTTAGATTACTTGTTAGATTTTACTGCATAGTCGGAACTAGAAGCACAAGCATTTCGCTACACTCGCAATTAACATCTGCTAACCATGTGCATGTGACCAATACAATTTGATTTGATTTACAGGCGCACACACACAGGTGTCTACAGCTGGCACTATGCACAGACACACAGGCGCACGCAACCCTGCTCACGCCCAGTCCCACCACACATACTTCCCAATCACATTCAAGCGTGAGTCAATGCCCCATCCTATACATTCTTCCTTCTTTCAGCTTCCTCTCCTCCTCCTCATCCCCCGGAGCACTTCTTCTTTTATAGGATCCTTCTCTCCACAGAGAGGAAGGACTGCAGACGGGAATGAAAGGAGGGAAGCGGAGAGAAAGAGAGGCAGAAAAAACTAGATTAATAGACAGAAGCAAGCAGAGAGCCACTGAAAGAGAGAAAGAGAGAAAACTCAAACAGACTTTCCTCTTGACGCCGTAAATAATTCAATTTCTGTATTTTTTTCCCCCATCTTTTTTTCATTCCCTCATTCTCTCTGTTCTTTTTTAAAGGTATACTCAACTGGGAGCAGGCAGTCTGATTAATTGGCAATTAATGTTTAACGAGTTACAGCTGTGTTCAATTAGCACTGTTATCAGCGCTATTCCTCACGACACCTTTCTCCCTCTCTCCTTCTCCCTCTAGTATTCTCTGTCCCTCTCCAGCTCCCTCTGCTTCTCCCTCCAGTATTCTCTCTCCCTCCAGTATTCTCTCTCCCTCTCCCTCCGGTATTCTCTCTCCCTCTCCCTCCCTCTCTCCTCCCTCCAGTATTCTCTCTCCCTCTCCACCTCTCTCCCTTCCCTCTCATATTCTCTCTCTCCCCCTCTCTCTCTTTTCCAGAAATGTCCTATATCCCATTCCCTGTGGTTCTCGCTGTCACCATGTCATATGGTAGAGAGAAATACATCCTCTGTATAGATACTACCTATCTACCACGAGTGATAGTAGATGTGATGAATTTACAATCAGTACAAGCGGCCTTCTTTTCAATGTCCCCCCCCCATTTCCTCTCTGTCTCTCATACCTATCTTCCTCTTATTTATCTAATTCATCTGCCTCTCTGTCAAAACACGTCTCATCGCTAAGTCTTAAGTGTGTGTGTGTGTGTGTGTGTCTGTGTACAATGCTGTTGATGACAGGTGGATGAATGTAAAGCCTGTTGAACCAGAGAGCAACCTATAGAGGGCCAAATATCAGACACGTTCTCATACGGTACACACACACACACACACACACACACACACACGGACACACACTCACTTCACTTTAGGGGTTACAGCGGTTCTTCAAGAGCTGGTTGATCCACAAAGCTGAGTGTGCAGTACACAACATGTCTGTAGCATGTCATGTTGACATGGAATACATCACAACAGCATCAGACAGTCTAGTGGGAGAACAGCGGGCAGAGCACTACAGCAACCTGGACAAAGAGAGAGGGAGGAGAGAGAGAGAGAGAGAGAGAGAGAGAGAGAGATTGAATGTGTATGTGTGTGTTAGTGCAGGTAGGCTACACATGTTCGAGCAAAAGTGTGTGATAGTGAGTGTGTGATAGTGATTGTGAAGGTGTGTGTATGTGTGTGGAGCTGGCTGTTGGTCGTGGTCTTTTCATAGCCTCCTTTTCAATCGTCTTTCATTCAAATCGGATACCTCCACCCATCTGTTCACAAAGAAAGGGGGAGAACAAGAAGGGGGGGGAGATGACAGGAGAATACAGAGCTGGCTATCACTATTCATCTCTCTGTCTGCCTCCTCCTACTTTATCATCTGTTTTTCTTTGTCTCCCTCCCTCTCCATCCCTCCCTTCCTCCCTCTCTATCCCCCCTCCTTCACCACCCCCCCTCTCTATCCCTCCCTCCCTCACCATCCCTCTCTATCCCTCCCTCTCTCCATCCGTCCCTCTCTATCCCTCCCTCTCTATCCCTCACTCACCACCCCTCCCTCTCTATCCCCCCTCTCTATCCCTCCCTCTCTCCATCCATCCCTCCCTCACCATCCCTCTCTATCCCTCCCTCACTATCTCTCCCTCTCTCCATCCATCCCTCCCTCACCATCCCCTCTCTCTCTCCATCCATCCCTCTCTATCCCTCCCTCTCTCCATCCATCTCTCCCTCACCATCCCTCTCTATCCCTCCCTCACCATCTCTCCCTCTCTCCATCCATCCCTCCCTCACCATCCCCTCTCTCTCTCCATCCATCCCTCTCTATCCCTCACTCACCACCCCTCTCTTTCCCTCCCTCCCTCTCTATCCCTCCTTCCCTCCCTCCCTCTCTATCACTCCCTCTCCTTCCCTCCCTTCCTCCCAGCATGACCTGAGCTGTCCTCTCTATCCCTCCCTCCCTCCCAGCATGACCTGAGCTGTCCTCTCTATCCCTCCCTCCCTCCCTCCCAGCATGACTTGAGCTGTGTGAATACCTGTCTGAGTGACTGACTCCCTCCCTCCTCCCCCCACTCCGCATGCTCCGTTCCCTCCTCCCACTCTTCTCCTTCGTCTCCCCTGAATAGAGACAGAATGGAGCTCAGCTTTTCTCCAAGGAACCCAGCAGGTGTGTGTACAGTACGTGTGAGTCTTTAAGCGAATGTGTGTCTGTGCCTCTGTGTGTGTGTGTGGGGTGGACAATGGGATGTCTGGTTTCAACAAGGGACTCTCAGCCCATTTCCAGCTCCTGGCTCAGCCAACCAACTGACACAGCAGTGCTAATCTATTAGGGGACGGACGGACGGACGGACGCACACACACACACACACACACACACACACACACACACACACACACACACACACACCTCTATTCCTCTCACCTGCCACAGTGTCGTCCTCCCACCGCGTGTGTTCTGTGCGTGGGTGTGTACCTGCGTGGGCCAGGTATCGTCTGTACCTGTAACACAAGCACACAACAGCTTTGAATAGCACACACGACACACACTAGCACACACGACACACACTGACACACACGACACACACTGACAGAATCGGACGGTAAGAGACGTACAGCATGTTGTGTACATACTGAAGTGTAGCTTCTAGAGAACTGTATGAAAGTCAGTTTCATGACTTAGATGAGTAAACAAACGGGTTTAGTTCCGTTGCAACACACCCTGTTGCACTACTAACCTCCAGCACATAAGAACATAACTGTAGGCAGGGTGTGTGTGGGTGTGTGTGACTAGGTATGTGAGGCTGGTCCGTCCAGACTAATAATGCTACGGTTCTAAGAGCAGTACTCTGCTTACCACTGATAGTTATTTGGCGGGCACGCACGCACACACACACACACACCTAATGAGCGTCCAGGAGACAGCCATTATGCCCTCCACTTAGCCAGCAGAGACACAGACAGACACACAGGACACACACCGTCACTTATAATGCCTCAGTTGTACAGCAGAAGCCTATACATGAAGCCTGTACTCCCTCAGCATAGCCATGCAAAACTACGGTCATAAAGCCTCCCTTACAGGGCCTTCAGAAAGTATCCACACCCCTCGACTTTAACCACATTTTGTCGTGTTACAGCTTGAACTTAACATGGATTCAATGGAGATTTTGTGTCACTGGCCTACAAACAATACCCCATAATGTCAAAGTATAAATATTTTTTGAGATTTTTTATTTTTATTTTACAAATTAATAAAAAATGAAAAGCTGAAATGTCTTGAGTCAATAAGTATTCAACCCCTTTGCTAAATAAGTGCAGGAGTCAAAATGTTCTTAACAAGTCACATAATAAGTTGCATGGACTCACTCTGTGTGCAATAATAGTGTTTGACATGATTTTTGAATGACTACCTCATCTCTGTACCCCACACATACCATTTTCAGAGAGACAGATTTCAAACACAGATTCAACTACAAAGGCCAGGGAGGTTTCCCAGTGCCTCGTAAAGAAGGGCACCTATTGGTAGATGGGTAAAAAATAAAAATAAAATACATTGGCTATCCCTTTAAGCATGGCAAAGTTATTAATTACACTTTGGATGGTGTATCAATACACTCAGTCACTACAAAAATACAGACGTCTTTCCTAACTCAGTTACCTGAGAGGAAGGAAACCGCTCAGAGATTTCACCATGAGGCCAATGGTGACTTTAACACAGTTACAGAGTTTAATGGCTGTGATAGGAGAAAATTGAGGATGGATCAACAACATTGTAGTTACTCCACAATACTAACCTAAATGACAGAGTCAAAAGAAGGAAGTCTATACAGAATATAAAATGTTCCAAAACATGCATCCTGTTTGCAACAAAGCACTAAATTAAAACTGCAATAAAAATTGTCAAAGAATTTAACTTTGTCTTGAATACAAAGACTTATGTTTGGAGCAAATCCAACACAACACATCACTGAGTACCACTCTTCATATTTTCCAGTATGGCAATGGCTCCATCATGTTATGGGTATGCTTGTCATCAGGCAAGGACAAGGGAGTTTTTTCTTGGATAAAAAGAAACGGAACAGAGCTAAGAACAAGCAAAATCCTAGAGGAAAACCTGGTTCAGTCTGCTTTCCACCAGACACTGGGAAACAAATTCACTTTTCAGCAGGACAATAACCTAAAACACAAGGCCAAATATACACTGGAGTTTCTTACCAAGATGACATTGAATGTTCCTGAATAGGTACAGTTTTGACTTAAATCTTCTTGAAAATGTATGTCAAGACTTGGAAATGGCTGTCTAGCAAAGATCAACAACCAACTTGACAGAACTTGAATAATCTTTCAAGAATAATGTGCAAATATTGTTCAATCCAGGTATGCAAAGCTCTCACGAGACGTACCCAGAAAGACTCACAGATGTAATCACGGCCAAAGGTGATTCTAACATGTATTGACTCAGGGGTGTGAATACTTATGTACATTTCACATTTTCTATATTTCATTTTCAATACATTTGCAAACATTTCTAAAAACACGTTTTCACGTACGTGCTAGTGTGTGTAGATGAGTGAAAGAAAAACATCTATTTAATCCATTTAGAATTCAGGCTGTAACAACAGAATGTGGAATCAGTCAAGAGGCATACTTTCTGAAGGCTCTGTACATAATGTAGTTGACCATCTCATCCATACATGCGCTCACAACGAAGAACATCTGCAGAAACACACGGGAACCCCAGCATTTCCTGTTTAGGCTAAGCGCCTGTTTATCTGAGCGTGTTTGTGTGTGTTTATGTGTGTATGCATGGGATTAGGGGTTGGTCATATGTCATAATAATGACATCACACTCACAAGAGCCAAACAGCAAAAAGCCAAAACATTTCTGCTAAATCCTAAATATTCCATCATTCAAGATTTCCTTCTAAGCATAATCCCCTGGATTCCAACATTCTGGAATTCTTCCCGAGATCATCTCCCTGCTGTAGTTTGGCAGCAGGCAGAGAGAGAGAGAGATAGAGAGAGGGGTATTAGGGAAAGGGGGGATGAGGAGTATGAAACAGGGAGAGACAGAAAGAGAGAGAGAGAGAGATATACGAGTTAAGAGTGGGAGGAAAGAGGGAAGGGAGGAGAAGTCTTGCTGTGCTTGCAGTTCCCCTGTGGCCATGTTTAGCGTGCGTTGAGGAATGCGCGTGCTCTGTTTCCTCCTCTTTTCTTCCTTCAGGAGGTACGTTGCTACCTACACTCGAGCCAGCTGGGCTAACTCAGATCTGCCTGACAACAGCCCGGGGCCACACACACAAACACATGCACTTGTGCAGACACACACAAGACACACAAATACACACAACAAAGCTAAATGAAAGGGACCTCGGGACAGAGTCTTGGGGAACGCCCAACGAAACAATGACACAACTCCGTTAAACTACACACCTAACCTCACATCTGAGTCAGCTAGGAATCATCTCGTTTATACAAGGGGCTACCTTGGGACAAAAAAAAATGGAGTCCCCCCTCTTCTTTGGGGAGTTGGTTCATTCCTTTAGCATGTGGAATGTACAACAGGAACAGCTTGCATTTCATGACAGGGTGGAGAGATCCGAGCAGGGAGGGAGTTATCCAGCCCAGGGCGTAAGGAGGGGGTGAACTGGTTCACAGGGTATTTTTAGAAGTGTCATTTATACTCAGTATGTAATGCATGCTGTAGCTGCACTGTGGTACACAATGCTATGGAATAACAATACAGTACACTAAAATACACATGGGGTCGGGGAGAGTTTTAAGTTGTAATGTCACGTGCACAGGTACAGTGATATGCTATATACAGTGTATTGTACACAGATAGAACTACAAACACATTCAGGCGCACATGCAAAACCACACACACACTCAACTACACATGACATTCATACAGGGCCACCATAAAGTATTCATTCCCCTCGACTTATTCCACATTTTGTTGTTACCGCATGAATTCCAAATGGCTTAAATAATTTCTCTCACACATCTACACACAATACCCCATAATGACAAAGTGGAAACAAGTTTAGACATTTATGCAGATTTATTGAAAATGAAATACAGAAATATCTCATTTACATAAGTATTCACAACCCCGAGTCAATACGTTGTAGAAGCACCTTTGGAAGCGATTACAGCTGTGAGTCTTTCTGGGTAAATCTGTAAGAGCTTTCCACACCTGGAATGTGCAACATTTGCCCATTATCCTTTTCAAAATTCCCCAAGCTCTGTCAAATTGGTTGTTGATCATTGCTAGACAAACATTTTCAGGTCTTGCCATAGATTTTCAAGTAGATTTAAGTCAAAGCTGTAACTCAGCCATTTAGGAACATTCACTTTCTTCCTGGTAAGCAGCAGGTGGCTAGAGCATTGGCCCAGTAACCGGAAAGGTTGCTAGATTAAATCCCCGAGCTAACAAGGTCAAAATATATCGTTCTGATCAACAAGGCAGAATTTGTTCTTAACTAACTTGCCTGGTTAAATAAAACATAAAATAACCAACTCCAGTGTATATTTGGCCTTGAGTTTTATGTTGTTGTCCTGCTGAGAGGTGAATTTATCTCCCAGTGTCTGGTAGAAAGCAGACTGAACCAGGTTTTCCTCTAGGCGTTTGCCTGTGCTTAGCATCATTCCGTTTATTTTTTATCCTGAAAAACGGCCCAGTCCTTAACGATTACTAGCATACCCATAACATACGTGAAAATATGGAGAGTGATACTCAGTAATGTGTTGTATTGGATTTGACCCAAACATAACACTTTTTATTCTCGCCTGGTTCACCAACTACTTCTCAGAAAGAGTTCAGTGTGTCAAATCGGAGGGCCTGTTGTCCCGACCTCTGGCAGTCTCTATGGGGGTGCCACAGGGTTAAATTCTCAGGCCGACTCTTTTCTCTTTATATACTGTATCAATGATGTCGCTCTTGGTGTGGGTGATTCTCTGATCCACCTCTAGACAGACGACACCATTCTGTATACATCTGGCCCTTCTTTGGACACTGTGTTAACTAACCTCCAGACGAGCTTGAATGCCATACAACTCCTTCCATGGCCTCCAACTGCACTTAAATGCTAGTAAAACTAAATGCATGCTCTTCAACCAATCGCTGCCCGCACCTGCCGCCCGACTAGCATCACTAGGATGGTTCTGACTTATACTATAAATACCTAGGTGTCTGGCTAGACTGTAAACTCTCCTTCCAGACTCAAATTAAGCATCTCCAATCCAAAATGAAATCTAGAATCGGCTTCCTATTTCGCAACAAAGCCTCCTTCACTCATGCCACCAAACATACCCTCGTAAAACTGACTATCCTACCGATCCTCGACTTCGACGATGTCATTTACAAAATAGCCTCCAACACCCTAATCAGTAAACTGGATGTAGTCAATCACAGTGCCAGCCGTTTTGTCACCAAAGCCCCATATACTACCCACCACTGAGACCTGTATGCTCTCGTTGGCTGGTCCTCGCTACATATTTATCGCCAAACCCACTGGCTCCAGGTCATCTATAAGTCTTTGCTAGGTAAAGCTCCACCTTATCTCTTACCCACCCGTAGCACGCGCTCCAGCAGATATATCTCACTTGTCAGCCCCAAAGCCAATTCCAACCTTTGGCTGCATTTCCTTCCAGTTCTCTACTGCCAATGACTGGAGCGAATTGCAAAAATCACTGAAGTTTGAGACTTATATCTTCCTAACTTTAAGCGTCAGCTGTCAGAGCTGCTTACCGATCGCTGCAGCTGTACACAGCCCATCTGTAAATAGCCCATCCAACCAACTACCTACATCATCTTGTTTTTTTTCAGCTCTTTTGCACACCAGTATTTCTACTTGCACATCCTCATCTGCACATATATCACCCCAGTGTAAATTGCTAAATTGTAATTACTTCGCCACTATTGGCCAATTTATTGCCTTAACTCCTTACTTAATTTGCACACACTGTATACAGATTTTTCTATTGTGTTACTGACTGTACATTTGTTTATCCCAACTCTGTGTTGTTGTTTTTGTCGCACTGTTTTGCTTTATCTTGGCCAGGTCGCAGTTGTAAATGAAAACTTGTTCTCAACTAGCCTACCTGGTTAAATAAAAAATCGAATAAAAAAAGTATTCAGGACAAAAAGTGAATTGCTTTGCCACATTCTTTGCAGTATTACTTTAGTTCCTTGTTGCATACAGGATGCATGTTTTGGAATATTTTATATTCTGTACAGGCTTCCTTTTCACTTTATCAATTAGGTTGGTATTGTGGAATAACTACAATGTTGTTGATCCATCCTCAGTTTTCTCCTATCACAGCCATTAAACTGTTTTATAGTCACCATTGGCCTCATAGTGAAATCTCTGAGCGGTTTCCTTCTTCTCCGGCAACTGAGTTAGGAAGGACACCTTTATCTTTGCAGTGATTGGGTGTATTGATACACCATCCAAAGTGTAATTAATAACTTCACCATGCTCAACGGGATATTCAATGTCTTATACATGTATTTTTTACCCATCTACCAATAGGTGCCAGCCATTCTTTGAGAAGGACTGTAAAAGCTCCCTGGTCTTTGTGGTTGAATCTGTGTTTGAAATTCACTGCTCGACTGAGGGACTTTAAAGATAATTGTATGTGTGGGGTACAGAGATGAGGTAGACATTCAAATATCATGTTAATCACTATTATTGCACAGTGAGTCCATGCAACTTATTATGTGATTTGTTAAGCAAATTTTTACTCCTGAACTTATTTAGCCTTGTCATAACAAAGGGGTTGACTACTTATTGACACAAGACATTTCAGCTTTTGTATTAATTTAATTTCAAAAGATCTAATTCAACTTTGACCTTATGGTGTATCATGTGTAGGCCTGTGACGAAAAATCTAAATGGAATCCTTTTAAAATTCAGGCTGTAACACAACAAATTGTGGAAAAAGTCAATGGGTGTGAATACTTTGAAGGCACTGTACCATCACACTAAACACACACATACAGTACCATACACACATACAAATCTGTACGTACACACCCCTGATGTGGCCAGGCCTATTGGGTGTGCACTGTGCAGCAGTTGGAGCACACTTGCATGCACACAAAGCCCAACAAACAAACAGCCACCCAACCACGAGTCTCAACACCCTCTGAATCACACCGTTGCCTTGTTTAACCTGGGAATAGAAAGGGAGGGAGAGAGAGAGAAGCCGAGAGGGAGGGAGACAGAGGGAGGAAAAAATAAACCATATGGAGCATGGAGACCTAGTTTGACGTCTCTCCCCCGCCTCCCCTCTCTAATTCTCCCACACACCTGGGAAGGTTATCCCTCTTGGAATCAGAGAATTCCCACCAGCAACCAGCAGAACTCGCAATTAAAACTAAACTTTAATTAGTTTTCACTTTCTCACCCTTCCTCCCGCTCTCTCTACCTCCGCTCTCTCTCCACCTATCCTCCCTCTACTCACGTCTTCTCTCTCCCTCTCTCTCTCTATTCCACAGGGGTGTTCGGGGTGCTGTAGGACGATGTGAGTGAGACTGTGAACTTCTAACTATTCCCACGTTTAGAAGCTGAACTAATCAATGAGGAAAGGATATGTGAGACAGAGGAATGGGGGCTCACACTCTCACATACAAAGTGTGTGTGTGTGTGTGTGTTTGTGTGAGTGAGTGAGTGTATGTGTGTGCACATCGAGAACATAACCACTAAACTCAGCAAAAAAAGAAACGTCCCCTTTTCAGGACCCTGTCTTTCAAAGATAATTCAAAAAAATCTAAATAACTTCACAAATCTTCATTGTAAATGGTTTAAACACTGTTTCCCATGCTTGTTCAATGAACCATAAACAATTAATGAACATGCACCTGTGGAACGGTGGTTAAGACACTAACAGCTTACAGACGGTAGGCAATGAAGATCAGTTATGAAAAATGAGGACACTAAAGAGGCCTTTCTACTGACTCTGAAAAACATCACTGCGGGAACGTGCCTTAGGCATGCTGCAAGGAGGCATGAGGACTGCAGATGTGGCCAATAAATTGCAATGTCAGTACTGTGATACGCCTAAGACAGCGCTACAGGGAGGCAGGACGGACAGCTGATCGTCCTTTCAGTGGCAGACCATGTATAACAACACCTGCACAGGATCGGTACATCCGAACATCACACCTGCACCAGGTACAGGATGGCAACAACAACTGCCCGAGTTACACCAGGAATGCACAATCCCTCCATCAGTGCTCAGACTGTCTGCAATAGGCTAAGAGAGACTGGACTGAGGGCTTGTAGGCCTGTTCTAAGGCAGGTCCTCACCAGACATCACCAGCAACAACGTCGCCTATGGGCACAAACCCACCGTCGGTGGACCAGACAGGACTGGGAAAAAGTGCTCTTCACTGACGAGTCGCAGTTTTGTCTCACCAGGGGTGATGGTTGGATTGGCGTTTACCTTTGAAGGAATAAGCGTCACACTGAGGCCTGTACTCTGGAGCGGGATTGTCACAGCATCGTCGGACTGAGCTTGTTGTCATTGCAGTCAATCTCAATGCTGTGCGTTACAGGGAAGACATCCTCCTCCCTCATGTGGTACCCTTCCTGCAGGCTCATCCTGACATGACCCTCCAGGATGACAATGCCATCAGCCATGTTGCTCGTTCTGTGCTTGATTTCCTGCAAGACAGGAATGTCAGTGTTCTGCCATGGCCAGCGAAGAGCCTGGATCTCAATCCCATTGAGCACGTCTGGGACCTGTTGGATCGGAGGGTGAGCGCTTGGGCCATTCCCCCCAGAAATGTCCGGGAACTTGCAGGTGCCTTGCTGAGTTGGGTAACATATCACAGTAAGAACGGGCAAATCTGGTGCAGTCCATGAGGAGATGCACTGCAGTACTTAATGCAGCTGGTGGCCACACCAGATACTGACTGTTACTTTTGATTTTGACCCACCCTTTGTTCAGGGACACATTATTCAATTTGTGTTAGTCACATGTCTCTGGAACTTGTTCAGTTTATGTGTCAGTTGTTGAATCTTGTTATGTTCATACAAATATTTACACATGTTAAGTTTGCTGAAAATAAACACAGTTGACAGTGAGAGGACGTTTCTTTTTTTTGCTGAGTTTATTACTACAAGAATGTCCCACAGTTGACAGTGCATGTCAGAGCAAAAACCAAGCCATGAGGTAGAAAGGATTGTCCATAGAGCCCTGAGACGGGACTGTGTCGAGGCACAGATCTGGGGAAGGGTACCCAAAATTTGCCGCAGCGTTGAAGGTCCCCAAGAACACAGAGTCCTCCATCACTCTTAAGACTCTTCCTAGAGCTGGCAGCCCGACCAAACTGAGCAATCGGGGGAGAAGTGTCTTGATCAGGGAGGTGAACAAGAACACAATGGTCACTCTGACAGAGCTCCAGAGTTCCTCTGTGGAGAAGGGAGAATATATATTTTTTAAATCCTTTATTTAACTACTAATCCTTATTTACAATGATGGCCTACGGGGAACAGAGGGTCAATTGCCTTGCTCAGGGGCAGAACGACAGATTTTTACCTTGTCAGTTTGGGGATTCGATCCAGTAACCTTTTGGCTCTAACCAATAGGCTACCTGCCTCCCTATAAGGAGAAGCATCTCTGCAGCAATCCACCAATCAGGCCTATTTGGTAGAGTGGCCTGGATGGAAGCCACTCCTCAGTAAAAGGCACATGACAGCACCTAAAGGACTCTCAGACCATGAGAAACAAGATTCTCTGGATTGAACTCTGTGGCCTGAATGCCAAGCGTCACGTCTGGAGGAAACCTGGCATGATCCCTACGGTGAAGCATGGTGGTGGCAGCATCATGCTGTGGGGATGTTTTTCAGCGGCAGGGACTGGGAGACAAGTCAGTATTGAGGGAATGATGAATAGAGCAAAGAAAGATCCTTGATGAAAACCTGCTCCAGAGCTCTCAGGACCTCAGTTTGGGGCAAAGGTTCACCTTCCAACAGGACAACAACCCTAAGCACACAGCTAAGACAACGCAGGAGTGGCTTCGGGACAAGTCTCTGAAAGTTCTTGAGCCCGGACTTGAACCCGATCGAACATCTCTGGACAGACCTGAAAATAGCTGTGCAGCGACGCTCCCCATCCATCCTGACAGAACTTGAGAGGATCTGCAGAGAAGAATGGGAGAAACTCTCCAAATACAGATGTGCCAAGCTTGTAGAGTAATACCCAAGAAGACTCGAGGCTGTAATCACTGCCAAACGTGCTTCAACAAAGTACTGATTAAAGGGTCTGAATACTTATGTAAATGTGATATTTCCATTTTTAAAAATAAATACATTTGCAAACATTTCTAAAAACCTGCTTTCGCTTTTTCATTATGGGGAATTATGTGTAGATTGACGAGGGGGAAAAAAATGTCATCAATTTTAGAATAAGGCTGTAACAAAACAACGTGGAAAAAGTCAAGGGGTCTGAATACCTTCCGAATCCACTGTATGTCGCTATTCCTGTTTGTGTGTGTGTGGCGACTACTCCTGTGTGTAGATTAGATTAGAGTATTACTTTACTAATCACAACATGGAATTTTTATTATCACCGCATGCATCATGACATACAATGACAGGACATGCTGCATTGGCCAACACATTAAGACACATAAAGGCCCCTGCACCAACCGTAGTCTCCCTAAAAGAAGTGTGATTCAAGTGTTGTTTTCTATCCCACACTGGGGGAAAACAGGCAACAACATTTTCCTATAGAAAGACCTCATAAACAGTTAATCAATTACATGCAATAAAAAGCCTCCTGGCTGTCAGTAGAAATGACCGTCTAAACCTCTCTGTGGAACATCTGGGCAGGATGGACCTGCTACTGAAGCTGCTCCTGTGTTGAATTATAGAGTGCTGTGGAGTGGGTGTGTGTCATCAGAGTGCTGTGGAGTGGGTGTGTGTCATCAGAGTGCTGTGGAGTGGGTCATCAGAGTGCTGTGGAGTGGGTGTGTGTCATCAGAGTGCTGTGGAGTGGGTGTGTGTCATCAGAGTGCTGTGGAGTGGGTGTGTGTCATCAGAGTGCTGTGGAGTGGGTGTGTGTCATCAGAGTGCTGTGGAGTGGGTGTGTGTCATCAGAGTGATGTGGAGTAAGTGTGGGTCATCAGAGTGCTGTGGAGTGGGTGTGTGTCATCAGAGTGCTGTGGAGTGGGTGTGTGTCATCAGAGTGCTGTGGAGTGGGTGTGTGTCATCAGAGTGCTGTGGAGTGGGTGTGTGTCATCAGAGTGCTGTGGAGTGGGTGTGTGTCATCAGAGTGATGTGGAGTAAGTGTGGGTCATCAGAGTGCTGTGGAGTGGGTGGGTGTCATCAGAGTGCTGGGGAGTGGATGTGGGTCCTCAGAGTGCTGTGGAGTGGGTATGTAATCAGAGTGCTGTGGAGTGGGTGTGGGTCATCAGAGTGCTGTGGAGTGGGTGTGGGTCATCAGAGTGCTGTGGAGTGGGGGTGGGTCATCAGAGTGCTGTGGAGTGGGTGTGTGTCATCAGAGTGCTGTGGAGTGGGTGTGGGTCATCAGAGTGCTGTGGAGTGGGTGTGGGTCATCAGAGTGCTGTGGAGTGGGTGTGTGTCATCAGAGTGCTGTGGAGTGGGTGTATGTCATCAGAGTGCTGTGGAGTGGGTGTGGGTCATCAGAGTGCTGTGGAGTGGGTGTGGGTCATCAGAGTGCTGTGGAGTGTGTGTGTGTCATCAGAGTGCTGTGGAGTGGGTGTGTGTCATCAGAGTGCTGTGGAGTGGGTGTGGGTCATCATAGTGCTGTGGAGTGGGTGTGTGTCATCAGAGTGATGTGGAGTAAGTGTGGGTCATCAGAGTGCTGTGGAGTGGGTGGGTGTCATCAGAGTGCTGTGGAGTGGATGTGGGTCCTCAGAGTGCTGTGGAGTGGGTGTGGGTCATCAGAGTGCTGTGGAGTGGGTGTGGGTCATCAGAGTGCTGTGGAGTGGGTGTGTGTCATCAGAGTGCTGTGGAGTGAGTGTGTGTCATCAGAGTGCTATGGAGTGGGTGTGTGTCATCAGAGTGCTGTGGAGTGGGTGTGGGTCATCAGAGTGCTGTGGAGTGGGTGTGGGTCATCAGAGTGCTGTGGAGTGGGTGTGGGTCATCAGAGTGCTGTGGAGTGGGTGTGGGTCATCAGAGTGCTGTGGAGTGGGTGTGTTTCTCCTCAGAGTGCTGTGGAGTGGGTGTGTGTCATCAGAGTGCTGTGGAGTGAGTGTGTGTCATCAGAGTGCTGTGGAGTGGGTGTGTGTCATCAGAGTGCTGTGGAGTGGGTGTGGGTCATCAGAGTGCTGTGGAGTGGGTGTGGGTCATCAGAGTGCTGTGGAGTGGGTGTGGGTCATCAGAGTGCTGTGGAGTGGGTGTGGGTCATCAGAGTGCTGTGGAGTGGGTGTGGGTCATCAGAGTGCTGTGGAGTGGGTGTGTGTCCTCAGAGTGCTGTGGAGTGGGTCATCAGAGTGCTGTGGAGTGGGTGTGTGTCATCAGAGTGCTGTGGAGTGGGTGTGTGTCATCAGAGTGCTGTGGAGTGGGTGTGGGTCATCATAGTGCTGTGGAGTGGGTCATCAGAGTGCTGTGGAGTGGGTGTGTGTCATCAGAGTGCTGTGGAGTGGGTGTGTGTCATCAGAGTGCTGTGGAGTGGGTGTGTGTCATCAGAGTGCTGTGGAGTGGGTGTGGGTCATCATAGTGCTGTGGAGTGGGTCATCAGAGTGCTGTGGAGTGGGTGTGTGTCATCAGAGTGCTGTGGAGTGGGTGTGTGTCATCAGAGTGCTGTGGAGTGGGTGTGTGTCATTGTCCATGATCATGTGGGGTATTTACTTGCAGCCTTTTTATGAACATGTCCTGCAGTGATTCCAGGCTGCAGCCAATGGTGTCACTGGATTTGTTCAGGATTTTGTCAAGCTTATTTAAGTCGACCTTAGCTAAATTCTAGCACACAATGGCATAGGTCACTCCACTCGCCACGACACTGCTATAGCACATACAAAGTATTTTGTCACATACACTAAAAGATCCAAACTCCCTTAAAAAGTACTGTCTGGATTGGGCTTTTTTTTGTAGACATCTCTCCTGTGTGTGTCTCTGTACGACGCGACGTGAATGCAGCTATTTACATATTTACTCAGCGTCCCCTCCCCCACTAGGCCTGGCTGCTAGGACACCTTTCTTAGGGCACATGCAGAGGCATGACCGCCTGTCCTGGCCTTTAACCCTCTGGCAGAGCCACCTCTGCGACCCGGGGCTTTCATCTGATGACCACTCCCCCTGACCTCTCACCTCTGGCACCTGACCTGCTGCTACGACCAAGGAAGGCTCTGGGATGCTGACGTGTGTGTGTGTGTGTGTGTGTGATAGCCCGATACATTGTGTAGGGTTTGCATCTGGATATCTCTGTTAGTGTCGTCAGTGCTTAACTGTGTGTGTGTGTGTCAAGGTTAGTCCAATGCTGTCATTCAAAGCCCTCCTGTGTGGTGGAAGGGGTCTGTTGCTCTGTGAAGGGAGAGATGAGATCTAACTGAAAGCTCTGGCTCTTCGCAATGAAAGCGACTCTACACACGGTACAAGAGAGAGCACACAAACACACACACTTGTGCGTATACCAAAACACAAACCACCATCCCCACAGATGCATAATGAACAGCGCACATGCATGCACACACTCACATTACACAGGACAGAGAGTCAGAGCCCAAACTAAAAAATAGTATAGTGTATACTATGGTAGGAATACTCTAGTATTCACTGTAGTGTTTTTGCTGACTTTACTGTAGTATTCACTTTGTAGTATAAGGTAGTACTTACAGTTTACTACAGTATAAATACTGTAGTAAAAAAAAGAGTAGTATATACTATATTATAAACCGGGTGGTTCGAGCCCTGAATGCTGATTGGCTGAAAGCTGTGGTATATCAGACCTTGTACCACGGGTATGACAAAAACACATTTTTTACTGTTCTAATTACGTTGGTAACCGGTTTATAATAGCAAGAAGGCACTTCTGGGATTTGTGGTGTATGGCCACTATAACACAGCTAAGGGCTGTGGTATCCAGGCATTCCACGTTGCGTCGCGCTTAAGAACAGCCCTTAGCTGTGGTATATTGGCCATATACCACACCTCCTCAGACATTATTGCTTAAGTATTTACTATTTTGTTTTTGCCCACTGTAGTGTACTGTAGTATTTACTATAGTGTTTTGGGGACATTACTGTAGTATTTACTGTAATGTTCTGGGGACATTACTGTAGTATTACCTATAGTTTTCTGGGGATATTACTGTAGGATTTACTATAGGGTTCTGGGTACATTACTGTACTGTAGTGTTTTGGGGACATTACTGTAGTATTTACTGTAGTGTTTCGGGGACATTACTGCAGTATTTACTGTAGTGTTTTGGGGACATTACTGTAGTATTTACTGTAGTGTTTCGGGGACATTACTGCAGTATTTACTGTAGTGTTTTGGGGACATTACTGCAGTATTTACTGTAGTGTTTTGGGGACATTACTGTAGTATTTACTGTAGTGTTTCGGGGACATTACTGTAGTATTTGCTGTAGTGTTTCGGGGACATTACTGCAGTATTTACTGTAGTGTTTTGGGGACATTACTGCAGTATTTACTGTAGTGTTTTGGGGACATTACTGCAGTATTTACTGTAGTGTTTTGGGGACATTACTGTAGTATCCATTATAGTGTTGTGGGGACATTACTGTAGTATTTACTAGGGATGCATGATATATCGGTGAACATATCGGAATCGGACAATATTAGCTAAAAATGGCAACATCGGTAATGGCCGATGTCTAGTTTAACAGCGATGTGAAAAACCAAAGTCAAAGCTAACGTGCATACCTATATAACGTAGGTACAGGACGTAATGACGCCACGTAAAATGTTAAGCTACACGTGCAACACAGCATTCCTAACCTAGCCCACAATGTCTGCTGTGTGGATCGAGGAGTCAACAAGTCGAGCAGTCATTTGAAAGAGTAAGAACATTTCAGCGAGACAACTCAAAGGCAAAATCCATTAACGCCAAGATAATGGAATTCATTGCCCTTGACAATCAACCGTTCTCTGTCGTGGGTGATGTTGGCTTTCGCGACTGGTCGAGCACCGGTACACACCAACGTTACCAAGTGAGCTATTGTTCAGATGTTGCCCTACCGGAGTTACACAGTAAAGCGTCACTGCTATTAGCGTCACGACATGCATACTAGGGAACGCTGTTTGGGTCTTTGCGAGTCAAAAAAGATACATGTCAAATAACACTATTTGACGCGTTAAATAAGCGTTTAATTTGACACGTCAAATAACACCGTTCTATTATAGAATGTTGTGTGTTCTGAATTTGCACGTGCAAGCCAAGTGTCACCACTACTGTCAGTAGCACTGTCAAATCTGTACAAAAAATACTGCAAACAAGCAAACACCGGCCACAAACGATGTGTTTACAATACCGCGTTGGTAATAAAACATTATTTGTTCGACCGCAACTTCTGGAGTAGCTAGCTAGCTTTTATCTTTGTACAGAACCTAGATAGCACCAATACAACCAGCCTGAAAACAATGACCAGTAGAAACTGCAGTCATTTTCCCTATTCTTAGCAATGATTTAGGAATACTTGTAAGTATTAGCTAGGTAGCCACTTGTTGTTTTCCTAATGAAATTGAACTGCAGTTCATGAAAATAAATAGCTAGCCAGCTACTTAACCCTGTTGCCCAAAGATAATGTTATAAGCACCTAGCTAGCTTATGTTATAAGCAACTAGCTAGCTGCATCTGGCTAGTGAGGCTCAACCGGACTGGGTTATGTGTTGTGAAGCTAGCCACAATAAGGATTAGGCACAATGTTGGAATTTGTGGTTTGCCTTCAAAATAAAACTACCTCTTTGAAAGTGATGCAGAAGGGTACAATTGGTGGAGTCGTGCCATATTTAGACTAGATAATGTTAAACACCCACAGAACACAACTATGAAGAGTTTACACAAATATTAGCGTTGAAGCTCTTATCGCGGGACTGTGACCGTATGAAATCATCTCCCCAGTCAGCCTATTGTGTGTCTTGACATTCATATTGCACTGTACAGCTTTACCTAAGAATTGGGGATCAATGAAATGGGGTAAGAGTCTACACAATGCCCAATATATTTTTTCCCAACGTCCTCCTCAGAGTTATCAGACATCCACGCAGTATTGTTTTTCCTCTGGAATAGTGTTCAATACACATAGGTTGACAATAATTGTAGTTCAATTCACAGTTGTTTCAGAGTCCCGCAACAAGAGCTACGATGCTAATGTTCTCTGGGTGTCACTGAGTAGACTGATACCTGATGTCATTAATCCACAATCCATAGGTAAGGCTGGACAGTGAAATAAGTATGCCCCCAATTCGATTCGAAAGTATAAGTATTTTATTTTTTATTTAACTAGGCAAGTCAGTTAAGAACAAATTCTTATTTACAATGACGATGATGACCAAAAGGCCTCCTGTTGGGACGGGGGCTGGGATTAAAAATAGAAAATAAAAAAATATATAAATATAGGACAAAACACAGATTCAGGACAAGAGAGACACCACAACACTACCTAATGAGAGACCTAAGACGACAACATAGCAAGGCAGCAACACATGACAACACAGCATGGTAGCAACACAACATGACAACAACATGGTAGCAACACAACATGGTAGCAGCAAAAAACACGGTACAATCATTATTGGGCACAGACAATAGCACAAAGGGCAAGAAGGTAGAGACAACACCACGCAAAGCAGCCACAACTGTCATTAAGAGTGTCCATGATTGAGTCTTTGAATGAAGAGATTGAGATAAAACTGTCCAGTTTGAGTGTTTGTTGCAGCTCGTTCCAGTCGCTAGCTGCAGTGAACTGAAAAGACGAGGGACCCAGGGATGTGTGTGCTTTGGGGACCAGAGCAGAATGTGACTGGCAGAATGGGGCGGCAGGGTAGCCTAGTGGTTAGAGCGTTGGACTAGTAACTGGAAGGTTGCAATTTCAAATCCCTAAGCTGACAAGGTACAAATCTGTCGTTCTGCTCCTGAACAGGCAGTTAACCCACTGTTCCTAGGCCGTCATTGAAAATAAGAATTTGTTCTTAACTGACTTGCCTAGTTAAATAAAGGTTCAAAAAAATTAATAAATGGGTGTTGTATGTGGAGTATGAGGGCTGCAGTAGATATCTCAGATAGGGGATTGAGGCCTAAGAGGGTTTTATAAATAAACATCAACCAGTGGGTTTTGCGACCAGTTTACAGAGGAGTATAGAGTGCAGTGATGTGTCTTATAAGGTGGCAAATCTGATGGCCGAATGGTAAAGAACATCTAGCTGCTCGAGAGCACCCTTACCTGCTGATCTATAAATTATGTCTCCATAATCTAGCATGTGTAGGATGGTCATCTAAATCAGGGTTAGTTTGGTAGCTGGGGTGAAAGAGGAGTGATTACGATAGATGAAACCAAGTCTAGATTTAACTTTAGCCTGCAGCTTTGATATGTGCTGAGAGAAGGACAGTGTACCATCTAGCCATACTCCCAAGTATTTGTATGAGGTGGCTACCTTAAACTCTAAACCCTCAGAGGCAGTAATCACACCTGTGGGGAGAGGGGCATTCTTCTTACCAAACCACATTACCTTCGTTTTGGAGGTGTTCAGAACAAGGTTAATGGTAGAGAAAGCTTGTTGGACACCAAGAAAGCTTTGTTGTAGAGCATTTAACACAAAATCCGGGGAGGGGCCAGTTGAGTATAAGACTGTATGATCTGCATATAAATGGATGAGAGCTGGAGAGCTTCCTACTGCCAGAGCTATGTTGTTGATGTAAATTGAGAAGAGCGTGGGGCCTAGGATTGAGCCTTGGGGTACTCCCCAAGGCAGTGGCTGAGACAGCAGATTTTCTGACTTTATACACTGCACTCTTTGAGAGACGTAGTTAGCAAACCAGGCCAAGGCCACTCAGAGATACAAATACTCCTTAGCCGGCCCACAAGAATGGAATGTTCTACCGTATCAAAAGCTTTGGCCAAGTCAATAAAAATAGCAGCACAACATTGCTTAGAATCAAGGGCAATGATGACATCATTGAGGACCTTTAAGGTTGCAGTGACACATCCATAACCTGAGCGGAAACCAGATTGCATACCAGAGAGAATGCTAAAGACATCAAGAAAGCCAGTCAGTTGATTATTGACAAGTGTTTCCAACACTTTTGATAAACAGGGCAAAATAGAAATAGGCCTATAACAGTTAGGATCAGCTTGATTTCCCACTTTAAATAATGGACGAACCGGGCTGCCTTCCAAGCAATGGGGACCTCCCCAGAAAGGAGAGACAGGTTAAAAAGGTTGGGGATAGGCTTGGCGATGATAGGTGCAGCAACCTTAAAGAAGAAAGGCTCTAAACCATCTGACCTAGATGTTTTTTTGAGGTCAAGTTTTGGGAGTTCCTTTAGCACCTCAGACTCAGTGACTGCCTTCGGGGAGAAACTTTGTAGCGGGGCAGGGGAAAAAGATGGAGAAGCATCGGAGATAGTCGCATTAGAAGTGGTGGGAGATGAGGAAATGTTGGACAGGCAAGGAGGCAGGGCTGAGTCAAATAGGAATCCTGACTTAATGAAGTGGTGATTAAACAGCTCAGCCTTGTTCTTCTTGTCAGTTACAAGCACATCATCAACGTTAAGGGACATGGGCAGCTGTGAGTCGGAGGGTTTATTCTCCAGGTCTTTAACCGTTTTCCAGAACTTCTTGGGGTTAGAGCCACAGAGAAAGAACTGCTCCTTAAAGTAACTAACTTTGGCCTTCCGGATAGCCTGAGTGCACTTATTTCTCATTTGCCTGAACGAGAGCCAGTCAGCCTGAGTATGCGTGTGAGGAGCCTTTCGCCAAATGCAATTCTTGAGGTGGAGTAACTCTTCAAGATCACGGTCAAACCAGGGGCTGAACCTGTTTTTAATTCTCATTTTCTTTATGGGGGCGTGTTTGTTAACAATACCACTGAAAATATCAAAAAAGAAAGTCCAAGCGTCTTCGACAGAGGGGATCAAGCGGATTCTATACCATTTTACAGAGGCCAGTTCATGAAGGAAGGCTTGCTCATTAAATTTTTTTAGCAAGCGTCTATGACAAATCAGGACAGGTCGTTTCACTGAGCAGCCATTACGAACACAATCTGTAAAACAGTGATCACTCTGGTCATTACAGAAAACACCAGACTGATACCTATCAGGATTATTTGTGAGGATAACATCAAGAAGAGTAGCCTTTTCTGGGTGTTTGGAGTCATACCTTGTGGGATTGGTAATAATCTGAGAAAGATTTAGGGAGTCCCATTGCTTTAGGACTTGGCCAGGTGGTTTAAGCATGTCCCAGTTCAGGTCACGTAGCAGGACAAATTTAGACTTGGTGTAAGGGGCCAGGAGAGACCTCAGGGGAGGTAGGGTACAGGCCGGTGCTGATGGAGGATGATAATACTTAAAACTAACAAATCAATTTGTTTGGGGACAGACTTGGTGGAAACAACCGAGCACTGAAGGTGATCCTTGGTAAAGATTGCCACTCCTTTGGAAGGTCCTTTGGAAGGTCTGTCTTGGAAGGTCTGTCTTGCCGAAAAAGGATATAACCAGAAAGGTTATATTCAAAACACATCGTGTGATTTCAACAGATTTTTGTAAAATTAACAAATTATTGTCTTTTGTTTTTATATAACAACATTCCAACCTCATTTACCATGATCTTTTAAATTATGGCATAATTCTACTATTTGTATTCATTTGCATCACTGTAAATGACATACTTTTATTTTGAAGGCTAAAGTCTGCTATTGCGGCTAATCCTTATTGTGGCTAGCTTCACATAGATGGGTCCAACCAGCATTTATCAAATAAGAACTGTCTTATAAATTAGGGTTATTTTAGATGACACCTAGCTATATAGTTAGCTAGCTAACAATAGCTACTGAAACAGATTATGTCATTTTGCTATGTTTTTCAGGAAGAACATTGTTTGCATCCATTAGCTAGCTAGCTATTTTTGTCCAGCATTGTAGGTGCGCGAGACAACTTTACCAGCATCATAGCATACGTATCGATGAATCGTTGTGACATATGGAATACGAGTGATAGTGTCATCAATGTCTAATAAAAACGTAAACAATTTATGAACACATTAAATTACTATGTGATGTGCAGTCAGGTCCTGATTGGTCAACAAGGTTATTTGACATGCAAAGACCCAAACGGCGTTCCATAGAAATCCTGGTTGAGAATGAAACAAATGAACAAGATAACAGCACAGCAAGTGAAAGAAATATGTTTTGATTATGTTTTACTGGTAATGGGGACAAACATAAATGCCAACAAAATAACTTTTTGGTCAGTGTGGTGTGTGTGTGTGTGTGTAACCTTTATTTAACTGGTAGGCAAGTCAGTTAAGAACAAATTCTTATTTACATAGATGGCCTACCCCGGACAACGCTGGGCCAATTGTGCGCCACCCTATGGGATTCCCAATCACGGCCGGATGTGATACAGCCTGGATTCAAACCAGGGACTGTAGTGCCTCCTCTTGCACTGAGATGCAGTGCCTTAGACCGCTGCCTCCATGTGTGTGTGTGTTAACTATTTAACTGTACTAGAATGCTTAAAAGGCCGCAAAAATCTAAAAAATGTGTTATCGGTGGGGGGGGGGGGGCAAGGAAAATATTGGATATCTGCCAAAAATGTCATATCGGTGCATCACTAGTATTTACTGTAGTGTTCTGGGGACAGTAGTATTTACTATAGTGTCTTTGTTTTATTATCTTTGACATAGAAGTGGGGGGCTTTCTCATTGAGGAAACCTACTGGACAAATACTAAAAGAGCAAACTTTCCATAACCTGTAGGTAGGTAGGTAGGACTGGGGTCTGAACGGATAGCTCAGAGCTTCTGCTCTTTTCTCTAACCTGTAGGGAACACAATATATAGTCTATACTTGGCATGTAGGTTTCTCACTTAAGGATGGCACAAAATGGGATGTGGGGGAGGGGAATGGGCAGGGTATATCCAAATTAAATACTGTAGTATTTACTATAGTTAAAACAATGTAGTGTTTTTGCGGACATTTCTGTAGTATTTACTAGTGTTTTTAATGTGGATAATAATGTAGTATTATCAGTATACTAATAATGTAGTATCTACAGTATACTACAAAATTCTACACTAAGTCCTAGACTTGATCAAGGGATATTACAGTGTGTATTCTACTGTATACTACAGTTTCAATTAAGAGTTCTATTGTAAACTAAATTATTTTTTTAAGTGGGAGAGTAAGGGAAAGAAATCTACATTATTCCAACCTGCTAATAAACATTCCTATTATACAGAGTGGCTATGAGCTGCACCCAGAGTGCGATAAGGGAATGTGTGTGTGTGGTGTCACTCTGTCTGCTCTGTGCAGACACAGGCTCACAGGGGAGGCATCACGCCTTTATTTATTCATTAACCTGCTGGGAACTAGCAATGAGAGACAAGGTCCCCCCCCCCCCCCCCCCCCCCCCCCCATACACACACACACACACACAGGCACGCACACACACAAGCACACGTACACACACACGCACACACTCCCACACACGCACATCCAAAAGCCTACCTCTATCCATTTCTATAGAAAATAAATAGCCAGAAAAAGGCTTTAATGTACAGTGCTGCCAGGACATTTACTCGAATGACTTGGCGTGCCAACAGCTTATACTTTAACATTTGTATGGGTTACACATCCTATACGTTGGGCTCATACACATATACGAATGCACGCACACACCCTTCCCTGTTTGAGACTTGTTGGCTTCCAGTGGGCCCTGACCCTATTACACGATCTGAAACACAGACCCTGTTGAACGATCTGCAACACAGACCCTGTTGAACGATCTGCAACACAGACCCTATAAAACAATCTGCAACACAGACCCTGTTAAACGATCTGCAACACAGACCCTATTAAACGATCTGCAACACAGACCACACTGAAAGATTTGCAACAGACTGTTGAACGATCTGCAACACAGACCCTATTAAACGATCTGAAACACAGACCCTATAAAATAATCTGCAACACAGACCATGTTGAATGATCTGCAACACAGACCCTATTGAACAATCTGCAACAGACCCCGTTGAATGATCTGCAACACATACCCTGTTGAAGGTTCTGAAACACAGACCCCGTTGAACGATCTGAAACACAGACCCTGTTGAATGATCTGCAACACATACCCTGTTGAAGGTTCTGAAACACAGACCCCGTTGAACGATCTGAAACACAGACCCTGTTGAATGATCTGCAACACATACCCTGTTGAAGGTTCTGAAACACAGACCCCGTTGAACGATCTGAAACACAGACCCTGTTGAATGATCTGAAACACAGACCCTGTTGAACGATCTGCAACACAGACCCCGTTGAACGATCTGGAACACAGACCCTGTTGAATGATCTGCAACACAGATCCTGTTGAAGGTTCTGAAACACAGACCCTGTTGAACAATCTGCAACACAGATCCTGTTGAATGATCTGCAACAGAGACCCTGTTGAACGATCTGCAACACAGACCCTGTTGAATGATCTGCAACACAGAACATGTTGAATGATCTGCAACAGAGACCCTGTTGAACGATCAGCAACACAGACCCGGTTGAACGATCTGCAACACAGACCCTGTTGAACGATCTGCAACACAGACCCCGTTGAACGTTCTGAAAAACACAGACCCTGTTGAATGATCTGAAACACAGACCCTGTCGAACGATCTGCAACACAGACCCTGTTGAACGTTCTGAAACACAGACCCTGTTGAACGATCTGCAACACAGACCCTGTTGAACGATCTGCAACACAGACCCGATTGAACAGTCTGCAACAAGACCCTATTGAATGGTCTGCAACACAGACCCTGTTGAATGATCTGCAACACAGACCCTGTTGAACGATCTGCAACACAGACCCTGTTGAATGATCTGCAACACATATCCTGTTGAACGATCTGCAACACAGACCCTGTTGAACGATCTGCAACACAGACCCGATTGAACGATCTGCAACACAGACCCTGTTGAACGATCTGCAACACAGACCCTGTTGAACGATCTGCAACACAGACCCTGTTGAATGATCAGCAACACAGACCCGGTTGAACGATCTGCAACACAGACCCTGTTGAACGATCTGCAACACAGACCCTATTAAACGATCTGCAACATAGACCCTATTAAACGATCTGCAACACAGGCCCTAATAAACAATCTGCATCACAGACCCTATTAAACAATCTGCAACACAGACCCCGTTGAATGATCTGCAAAACAGACCCTGTTCAATGCTGAGGATCAGCTGAGTCAGCGAGAGAGAGAGAGAGAGAGAGAGAGAGAGAGAGAGAGAGAGAGAGAGAGAGAGAGAGAGAGAGAGCGAGAGAGGCTGGAGGTTTAGATAAAACACTCCGCCTCTCCGTAACCATGACACTAACTAAAGCAATAACAGAGAGAAGATAGAAAACGTGTGCACACGCACACACGCACACACATCCAAGGCGGGGGAAAAACAGGCACGTGCATCTGCCTTAGTTATTTAGCATCTGGCTTCTCTTAAAACCAAGATACAAAATAAGTAGTATGTGCGGTGAATGTGGCATTGTGTGTGTGTGTCATCTGGTCAGTGCTTTGATAGCTGGCGGATGTGGAGGTCCAGACAGGGCAGCAGGGGAGAGACAGAGGGGCGAACAGAGGAGAGGAGAGGGGGAGAAAAAGGAAGAGAGAGAGAAAATGAAAGTCAGTAGAGGGGTGGAAAAGATTGAATGAGAGAGGCAGAGAAGAGGGGGAGGTAGGATAGAGAGGGGAAGTGGAGAGGAGGAGAGATAGAGGGGGAGGAGGAGGAGAGAGGCCAGCCAGTCAGATACACAAACACAAACCACATGCAGCTGTTCAGCCTCTGCCTCCGCAGCACGTGAACACACTCTCATACACACCCAACGAGAAAAAAGGCCCTAGAAACGACAAACACACAGCAACGGCTCACAAGCAAACACACACATCCTGAGAGCGGTGGTTGAGTGTGTGTGTGTGTGGGTTCGTTCACGTAAGCACGTGTATCTCGTGTATTGCTGATAGTCATTCGTGAGTGTGTTAATGTGTGTGTGTGTGTGTGTGTACATTGTTGGCCCATAGTGAGAGCGAGTCACTCTACAGAGTTCAGACAGAAAGCTAGATGGCTGTAGTAAAAATGGTCATACTACTGACTGGACACACACACACGCACACACACACACACACCTGGATGGCCAATTCATCAAACTTCTACTGTCTTTTCAACCTAATATTGGGATGGGGAGTGAGAAGCTGTGTGTGTGTGTGTGTGTGTGTGTGTGTATGAGGGGCGTCAGCATTCCTAATCTCACACCGGGTGTCATCTACAGGACACTTCTGTGCTCCTCTCACAAGATCAGAGAGAAAGGAAGGGAACGAGGGAGGGCGCAACAGAGGAAGAGGAGAGGAGGGACAGAGGAAGAGGAGGGAGGGACAGAGGAAGAGGAGAGGAGGGAGGGGGTAGAAGTGCATTTGAAGTTTTTCCTCTGTCGGCTCCAAACTTTGACTTCAAACGCTGTGTAGAATTAGAAAGATTAACCCACCACGCTTTCTCTCTCTACACACACACACACACACACAGACGCAGACACACCTCCCAATCTGTCTGCTTGAGTTCATGGTCAACATGCCCTTGAGACAGACAGTGAGAGAGTCCCTGTTTTTCTGCTCTCTCTAGTGAATCTCTTTTGTCTCCTCTCAAAGCTGATCCAAGATCAGACTTCCTTTATACCTTCTAATGGTTATGGACTGGATTAAGATAGGACGACCTGGTCCTAGATCTCCACATAGGACCACTGATAGCTGAACCAAGCCGTTATGGAGATGTGTAGGGTCTATATAAACTGTGTGTGTGTGTGTGTATTTACGGTGTGTCAGTAAACTGAGGGGACTGTCTAAATGTGTAGTGGGGTTTGGGGGTTAAGAGTGGGTGAGGAGGAGAGTCTGGCTCCCGGGCGTCACATCAGTTCATAGGGTCTAACACACACACACACACACACACACACACACACACACACACACACACACACACACACACACACACACACACACACACACAGTGGAATGTAAACTGGGCAGGACTGACTACTACTGTCTGCCTGAGAGAGCAGAGATAAATATCTGGGTGACTGAAGGTGAGTAGTACTAAGAGTTAAACATCCATGTGGATTATCGCTGACTGGAAGTAGTCATGGTTGCATCTTTGCTATAAATTCAAGAGTGGGCGGGGTTACCGGCCGTATTGTTCGAATCCGATTGCCCCTTTAAGGTGAAAACATAACTCATGTTGCCTCTATGTTAATGTTCTGCATTACAGACTCTAGTATGAGGTCATATAAGTGTGTGTCTAATTACTTGTGCGTGAGTGTGTGTGAGTGGGAGTGTTAGCTAGTGTGTGTCAATATTTTTTGCATGATCTGTGTGAAGTGTGTGAGGGGTATACGCGAAGTGTGTGTGTGTGTGTGTGTGTGTGTGTGTGTGTTCGTGTGGGACATTAGGGTCGTGGATGTGGAAGGCATAGTCGCAATGACAACACCATGGAGAGAGAGAGACCACACGTCCAATCTCCAGGAACCCACCCAGGAGCTGGGGTGACGCCCTAGCCCACCACAGGGGCCTCCCTCTGGGGCTGGCCTCCTCCTCGCCGTGGGTGTCAGCCTGGGTGGCTGGCGGGAGAGGTGTGGATGGAGCTCAGAGCACTAACGCTGCTAATGTTAGCCTTTATTAGCCTCAGAGTAATGAGCTGCTGGGGTTTGATGTGGGGACCACACACGGCGACAGAATAAGTCAGGCAGTGCCACACGCAGGTTAATATGGGAGAGAGAGTGTGTGTGTGTGTGTGTGTGTGTAGGGGGTGTTGCTGAAGTTTGAGGGAAGTCATACAGGACAAATATCAAAGTGCTGGTAACAGTTAGAGAAGAAAATCAAAGACTGGCTTTCAAGAAAAAGTGTGTGGGAAAGGATCTGTGGGGAGAGAGAGAAATGCTATTTGGCCCTAAACTGACCACTGTGACTGACCCAAAACGAAGGAAAGCTTTGACTATGTACAGACTCAGTGAGCATAGCCTTGCTATTGAGAAAGGCCGTCGTAGGCAGACATGGTTCTCAAGAGAAGACAGGCTATGTGCCCACAAAATGAGGTGGAAACTGAGCTGCACTTCATAACCTCCTGTCCAATGTATGACCATAATAGAGACACATATTTCCCTCAGATTACACAGATCCACAAAGAATTCAAAAACAAACCCGATTTTGATAAGCTCCCATATCTACTGGGTGAAATACCACAGTGTGCATCACAGCAGCAAGATATGTGACCTGTTGTCACAAGAAAAGGTCAACCAGTGAAGAACAAACACTAGTGTAAATACAACCCATATTTATGTTTATTTATTTTCCCTTTTGTAATTTAACTATTTGCACATCATTACAACACGGAATATAAACATAATATGACATTTGAAATGTCTTTATTCTTTTGGAACTTCTGTGAGTGTAATGTTAACTGTTCATTTTTATTGTTTATTTCACTTTTGTATATTATCTACCTCACTTGCTTTGGCAATGTTAACATATGTTTCCAATGCCAATAAAGCCCCTTGAATTGAAATTGAAGAGAGAGAACGAGAGAATAACAGAACATGTGCATGAAAGAAGAGAAAGGGAGAATGATGGAGGGACATTAAGCGAAGGGAAGGACAAAGTGAGAGGGTGAGAACATCAGTGAGAGAAGGGAAGGAGAGATTTTTCCTCCCACTCTGTCAACCTGGGGTTCCTCTACTCCTCTCCTCCCGTCCTCCAGAGATCCAGTCCTGGATAGGACCCAGCTTTGTCCCCCCCCCCCCAGGGAGGGAGTCTGGTACAGGCAGTGCCCTGGCTGCTCTGGCCCAGGGCCAGGACACACGCGGGGGCCGCAGTGCCCAGGAAAACCCCGGGCTGAAAGTGGATCACCAGGCCCAGGGGCAATAGGCTCCAATAGGGGCCGGGAGACTATTGTTCAGACCTACACTCTCGCCTATAAGGAACGCAAAGCATGCAAGAGTGTACATGTGCTTGTGGACATGGACTCTCTACACATTCAATGTAATCTATTCCTGTATATAATCTATGAAGCCTATAACCCCAAGAGGAAGTCTCAACTGTAGAACAGGATTTACAGCACAAAACCACAGAGCTTCATTCCTCGCCTGTGACAAATTGCCAAACCACAACGAACATCTAAGGCAGCAGAAGAAGCTGGTATCTGCGATAGCAACAAAGGAATCATGACAGAATCTTCAATCGAAAGCTGTTTTCGGAGCTGATCACAGCTTTAGTACCACTGAATATCAATGATCAAAGCGTCTATAAAGCCTTCATTTTGTCTCTCTCCTCCTCCTCTCACTCCCCTTCTTCATCTCTCTCCCCCTCACTCTCTTTTTTCTCTCCGCCCGTCTGTCTATCGCTGCCTTGGGGCACGGGGCTGGCAATTTGTTTCCCAGTTGCCTAGACAATGCAATCAGCTACAGTTCAAACCACACCGTTTCCGAGGGGACAATCGCCAAGGCGATGTTGCCTTGGGATTACATCATTGCTAGGAGAAAGAGACTGACTGTGTGTATGGACGTACAGTATGTGTGTGTGTGTGTGTGTGTGTGTGTGCATTAATATATCCAATGTCTGTGAAAATATGATGAATGTATAATCACTAAATATCAAGTTACCCCCAGTCTCCACCCTTTCTCCCCCCATCTTCCTGATCTGTCGTTCTCTCTCTCTTTCTCTCTGTCGGGGTGTAAGGTTACAGCTGGCTCCAGACAGAGGGTCTACTACTGCCCCCCCTACTCACTACCCCTCTCACAACCTGACAGGAGGGACGAGAGGAGGGAGATGAAGGAGAGAGGGAGAGGATGGAGAAGAAGAGAGGGAAGGAGGAGGAGCGGGAGCAGGAAGAGAATAAAGGGAGGGGTAATTGAGAGCGAGAGAGAGAGCGAGAACAGGGTGAGGGAGGAGAGCAAGGAGAGGGAGGACAATAAAGGGACAGAAAGGAAAGAGATGTGTGTGTGATTGGACACCTGCATGGTGTGCATGGAGAGAGACAGACAGCCTATACAGTATCTATAGGAAGACAGGAGATATGAATGAAACCTATATACTGAGCCCCTGTCACACACACACACACACACACACACACACACACACACACACACACACACACACACACACACACATACTGAGACCCCATCAGTCAGTATAAAGAGAGAAACCTAAGATGGAGGCAACAGATACACCCCTCCTCCTAACCCAAAGAGTGGCCTCGAGGGGCCCCAACAGGGTTACACCTCCCCCCTCTTGCCTGACCCCACCAGATATCCCTTCTCCCTCCAAATGAGCTCCTTAACGATGAGGTCATCGGCCATGAGGTCACTCTCAGTGGCAGGGAGGGAAACAAGAGAGAGACAGGGAGAGAGAGAGATGGAAAGAGAGGAAGCCTTCTGAATTGAAAGGGAGAAAGAGAGCGAGAGACGAGAGGGAAAAGAGAGAACAAGCTCTTTGTTGAACCCTACCCTACTGTACTCCCTCCAGTACACTCCCTCCTCCTTGAGCCACCTGCTCTCTACACTAGGACAGGAAGATGGATGTGTGTGTCTCACAGAGGAAACCGTTAAGCCTTCTCCGTATGCACACACACACACACACACACACACACACACACACACACACACACACACACACACGATGCTGGCAGTCAAGCGAACACGCCCACCAATCGACAACGCAGGGAGAGAGTGGTAGACATGGTTGACAGACAGACATACGGAAGGATGGATGAACGGACAGTCTTTGCTGGCTGCTTGAAGATATTATGTACCCACCCACACACACAGACAGAGAGAGAGAGAGACAGGGTGACAGATGAGACATGGAGACATGTCACTTTCTGTCTCTCACACACTGTCACCAAGAGCCAGACAGGATCCTGCCAGACTGACGTGTTTGAAGATACACTACATGACCAAAAGTATGTGGACACATGCTCGTCGAACATCTCATACTAAAATCATGGGCAAAAAATAATTTCTGTATGGACTTCGCTTTGTGCACAGGGGCACTGAAACAGGAAAGGTCCTTCCCCAAACTGTTGCCACAAAGTTGGAAGCACAGAATCGTCTAGAATGTCATTGTATGCTGTAGCGTTGAGATTTCCCTTCACTGGAACTAAGGGTCCTAGCCCGAACCATGAAAAACAGCCCCAGACCATTATTCCTCCTCCACCAAACGTTACAGTTGGCACTATGCATTGGGGCAGGTAGCGTTCTCCTGGCATCCGCCAAACCCAGATCCGTCCTTCGGACTGCCAGATGGGGAAGTGTGATTCATCACTCCAGAGAACGCGTTTCCACTGCTCCAGAGTCCAATGGCGGCGAGCTTTACACCACTCCAGGCGACGCTTGGCATTGCGTATGGTGATCTTTTTTAATGCGCTTCAGCACTCGGCTGTCCCGTTCTGAGAGCTTGTGTGGCCTACTACTTTGCGGCTGAGCCGTTGTTGCTCCAAGACATTTCCACTTCACAGGGGCGGCAGGTAGCCTAGTGGTTAGAGTATTGGACTGGTAGCCGAAAGGTTGCAAGATCGAATCCCCGAGCTAACAAGGTGAAAATCTGTCGTTCTGCCCCTGAACAAGGCAGGTAACCCACTGTTCCTAGGCCATCATTGAAAATAAGAATTTGTTCTTAACTGACTTGCCTATTTAAATACAGGTACAATTTTTAAAAACTGCTGACAGGGGCAGCTCTAGCAGGGCAGAAATTTGACGAACTGACTTGTTGGAAAGCTGGCATATTATGATGGTGACACGTTGAAAGTAAGGCTAGTCTACTGCCAATATTTGTCTATGGAGATTGCATGGCTTTGTGCTTGATTGTATACACCTGTAAGCAATGGGTGTGACTGAAATTGCCAAATCCACTCATTTGAAGGGGTGTCCACATACTTTTGTATATATAGTGTCGATGAGGAAGAGAATACAGAGACAGAGAGAATACAGGAGAAACAGAGAGAATACCAGAGAGACAGAGAGAATACAGGAGAGAAAGAGAATACAGAGGCAGAGAGACTAAGTGAGAGAGGAGAAAAATATCGAGAGAGCAACAACGCAGTCGGAGTCAGTCAGCCCTCTCTTCAATTCCCACTTTTCATCTCAATTCAATCTCTTTCCCCTCCATCCATCCATCCATCCCTCCCTCACTCACTCACTCCCTCCCCATTTCTTTAAAGAGCAAGACTGCGGTATCTCAGTCTTCATAAGCATCATCCCTCCCTCCCTCTCCCTCTACTCTCCCTCCATCTCCTCTCTCTCTCCATCTTCTCCCTCTTTCTCTCCCACCCTCTCTCGCTCCCCCTATCTGCCTCCTAGCCATGGGCAGCCCAGAAGAGCTGCCCATGACATCTCAGAGAGATAGATAACGGTCCTGTTCAGACCAGCCTAGCAGGGTAGAAATACTGCACCTAGCACAGAATATATACTTGTAGAAATAGATAGCACAGTAAATATACATGTAGAATTACACTGAGTGTACAAAATATTAAGAACACCTGCTTTTTCCGTGACAAGGTGAATCCAGGTGAAAGCTACCACTACATGACCAAAAGAATGGGGACACATGCTCGTTTGAAAATCTCAATCCGAAATCATGGTAATTATTATGGCGTTGGTCCCACCTTTGCTGCCATAACAGCCTCCACTCTTCTGGGAAGGCTTTCAACTAGATGTTGGAACATCGCAATCGGCATTCAAATTCATCCCAAAGGTGTCAGATGGGGTTGAGGTCAGGGCTCTGTGCAGGCCAGTCAAGTTCTTCCACACCGACCTCACTTTGTGCACGGGACCATTCTCATGCTAAAACAGGAAAGGGCCTTCCCCAAACTGTTGCCACAAAGTTGGAAGCACAGAATTGTCTACAATGTCATTGTATGCTGTAGCGTTAAGATTTCCCTTCACTGGAATTAAGGGGCCTAGCCCAAATCATGAAAAACAGCCCCAGACCATTATTCCTCCTCCACCAATCTTTATGGTTGGCTCTATGCATTGGGGCAGGCAGTGTTGTCCTGGCATCCTCCAAACCCAGATTCGTCCGTCGGACTGCCAGTTGATGAAGCGTGATTCATCACTCCAGAGAACGCGTTTCCACTGCTCCAGAGTCCAATGGCGGCGAGCTTTACACCACTCCGGCCAACACTTGGCAATGCACATGGTGATCTTAGGCTTGTGTGCGGCTGCTCGGCCATGGAAACCCATTTCATGAAGCTCCCTATTTTTAAGCGCTGTACGCTTCAGCACTCGCCGATCCCGTTCTGTGAGCTTGTGTGTCCTACCACTTTGCAGCTGAGCTGTTGTTGCTCCTAGACGATTCCACGTCACAATAACAGCACTTACAGTTGACCGGGGCAGCTCTAGTAGGGCAGAAATTTGACAAACTGACTTGTTGGAAAGGTGGCATCCTATGACGGTGCCACGTTGAAAGTCACTGAGCTCTCCAGTAGGGCCATTCTACTGCCAATGTTTGTCTATGGAGATTGCATGGCTGTGTGCTAGATTTTATACATCTGTCAGCTACGGGTGTGGCTGAAATAGCCGGATCCACTCATTTGAAGGGATGTCCACATACTTTTGTAGATATAGTTTATCTGTGTATAAATGAAACTATAGCATTGAGAAATGTCTCATTGATATCCATTCAGGATTGAGGATTTACATCATAGTCATTTAGAAGACGCTCTTATCCAGCGTTAGTTCACAAAAGCCTTTTTTAATTTTATATTATTTAGGCTTACTTCAAGTTAGAATCACTGTCACATTTCTAAAACGGACTTAGTGTGTGTTCGAGAGAAGGGGAAAGAGAGGGGAAGAAAGAGTGAAAGGGGAGACAGAGAGAGGGGGGATAGAGTGAGAGAGATATCATGTGTTAATAAGAGTTCTCTCCATCTCCAGGCTATGCTGGTCGTACAGAGCTGCCTGACAACTTGAAGTTCATGTTCAGGCCTATCTCCATGGTGGTACCAGACTCCACCCTCATCGCTGAGATCACCCTGTTCGGAGAGGGATTCAACAACTGCAAGGTAATATAAGTACAGAGGGAGGAATGGAGGGAGGGAGGAATGGAGGGAGGAATGGAGGGAGGGAGGGAGGAATGGAGGGAGGGACGAATGGAGGGAGGGAGGAATGGAGGGACGAATGGAGGGAAGGAGGAATGGAGGGAGGAATGGAGGGAGGGAGGAATGGAGGGAGGGACGAATGGAGGGAGGGAGGAATGGAGGGAGGGATGAATGGAGGGACGAATGGAGGGAGGGAGGACTGGAGGGAGGGAGGAATGGCGGGAGGGAGGGAGGAATGGAGGGAGGAATGGAGGGAGGGAGGAATGGATGGAGGGAGGAATGGAGGGACGAATGGAGGGAGGGAGGACTGGAGGGAGGAATGGAGGGAGGAATGGAGGGAGGGAGAAATGGAGGGAGGGAGGGAGGAATGGAGGGAGGAATGGAGGGAGGGAGGAATGGAGGGACGAATGGAGGGAAGGAGGAATGGAGGGAGGAATGGAGGGAGGGAGGAATGGAGGGAGGGAGGAATGGAGGGAGGGACGAATGGAGGGAGGGAGGAATGGAGGGAGGGACGAATGGAGGGACGAATGGAGGGAGGGAGGACTGGAGGGAGGGAGGAATGGAGGGAGGGAGGAATGGAGGGAGGAATGGAGGGAGGGAGGAATTGATGAGGGAGGAATGGAGGGACGAATGGAGGGAGGGAGGACTGGAGGGAGGAATGGAGGGAGGAATGGAGGGAGGGAGAAATGGAGGGAGGGAGGGAGGAATGGAGGGAGGAATGGAGGGAGGGAGGAATGGAGGGAGGGAGGAATGGAGGGACGAATGGAGGGACGAATGGAGGGAGGGAGGACTGGAGGGAGGAATGGAGGGAGAAATGGAGGGAGGGAGGGAGGAATGGAGGGAGGGAGGAATGGAGGGAGGGAGGAATGGAGGGAGGAATGGAGGAGTGGAGGGAGGGAGGAATGGAGGGAGGAATGGAGGGAGGGAGGAATGGAGGGTGGGAGGAATGGAGGGAGGGAGGAATGGAGGGAGGGAGGAAAGGAGGAATGGAGGGTGGGAGGAATGGAGGGTGGGAGGAATGGAGGAATGGAATGAGGGAGTGAGGAATGGAGGGAGGAAAGGAGGGAGGGAGGAATGGAGGGAGGAATGGAGGGAGGGAGGAATGGAGGGAGGGAGGAATGGAGGGTGGGAGGAATGGAGGGAGGGAGGGATGGAGGGAGGGAGGAATGGAGGGAGGAATGGAGGGAGGGAGGGAGGAATGGAGGGAGGGAGGGAGGGAGGGAGGAATGGAGGGAGGGAGGGAGGAGACCTTTATGTTCAAGGTAATAACACTACGTAAATGACAAGGGACAGGGTTTTTTCTTGAACAAAAAATTATAGACCTTAGTGTTGCTTCTTAATGCCTGAAGAGTATTTCCTGACCATAGGGCCTAGAGTTTGTCCTGCTTAGCTCACAGGAAGCCCTGGAAAAACTCATGGCCCTAACTATGATACTACAAGATAGTACTGTAATATCTACTATTTCACTGTGTCGGAAAAACCTACTTGCCCACTGTGTCTGTTAACTAAATGAACAAGATATTCATTTTCCATATAAGTTTGTCAGTTTAAAGAATTGCACTGGTGGTAGGTATATATTCAACACTGTTCGCTCGCAATGCGTGGTGGTTTCTAAAGAATATGGAAGAATGTTAGGAAGATGTTCCCAATGTGTTGTACACTCAGTGTAGATGCCACAGAATATATACCTGTAAAAATAGATAACACATAGTATATACCTGTAGAGAGAGCACAGAATATATATGTGTAGAAATAGATAGCACAGAATATATGTGTAGAAATACATAGCACCTAATATATACCTGTAGAAATAGATAGCACAGAATATATACGTGTAGAAATACATAGCACCTAATATATACCTGTAGAAATAGATAGCACAGAATATATACATGTAGAAATAGATAGCACCTAATATATACCTGTAGAAATAGATAGCACCGAATAAATACCTGTAGAAATAGATAGGACAGAATATATACCTGTAGAAACAGATATCACCAAATAAATACCTGTAGAAATAGATAGGACAGAATATATACCTGTAGAAATAGATAGCACAGAATGTATACCTGTAGAAATCGATAGCACAGAATATACACCTGTAGAAATAGATAGTACAGAATATATACATGTAGAAATAGATAGCTTTGAATATACACCTGTAGAAGTAGATGGCACAGAATATATACCTGTAGAAATAGATAGCACAGCATATATACCTGTAGTAGAGAGGAATCAGCAGCCTTGAGCTTTCAGAGCAGAGAGACTCACTACAGAGCTGCACTCCAACACTTCAACATGCATTATAGTCCAAAGTATAAACTCCAGCCCTGGTAATTGTTGATACATGCTCATGTACAAACACACTCACCACAACACACTTCAGCGTGGTACTGCTGTCTACATCCACCACATTCAACAAACCAACAAATTGAACGTTGGCATCACTGCTTTTAACACAAGTAAATATTCCCAGTTACAACGTGTAACAAAATATCACACGTGCCAGTTTACTTTGGCCAAACAACCATAGGTGCTACTGGGGTTGTTAATTCTGCTCTTTTCCCCCCTCTCCTCTTCCTCTCTCCTCTCCCTCACTCATATGCGAGACTCACCAGTTACCACCGACCAGTGAAGGATGGACAGCAAACGTCTGTCTGTCGTTCTCTCACTTAACTCAGTCAGAAGGCGAGCTCTCAACCTGTCACTCACGTAGTGAAGCAGAGGGAGGGAAGGGGAGCGAAAGAGAAAGAGGGAAAGAGAGAGAAACAGAGCGAAGGAGAGCGTTTGCATGTCAGTCATTCTGTCAGTATCGGTTAAGTCTAAACGGACGGACTGACTGACGCAGACGCTGACAGGAACAACGGCATGTCAGTGTCCACATGCAACCTATGCTCTCTAAAACACATGCCACTTGCATGCCTTTTCTGTTGCTTGCTAAACAATCAAACCTGTTTTGGAGGTGAATGCAATGCTCAGGAAAGGCACTACTGTATTTTGCGTGTCCAACTATTGGTGTCCAGACTCTTCGATCCTCTCTTCTCTCCGACACACACGTTTAAATGAATAGGCTGACCGCAGGTCAAACACACACACACACGCACATCAACTTGAGTTAACACCATCCGGATAGAAGTATGCTGCAAACACACACACACACACACACACATCAACTTGAGTTAACACCATCCGGATAGAAGTATGCTGCAAACACACACACACACATCAACTTGAGTTAACACCATCCGGATAGAAGTATGCTGCAAACACACACACACACACACACACATCAACTTGAGTTAACACCATCCGGATAGAAGTATGCTGCAAACACACACACACACATCAACTTGAGTTAACACCATCCGGATAGAAGTATGCTGCAAACACACACACACACACACACCAACCGGAGTTAATGTGCCAACTGGATATAAACACACACACCAATGCATCTGAACGAAAAGTGTAAACTTACACTCTACCAAGGCATTCTGCGAGACACACTGCTACTGCTACAGTAGATTTACTTTTCATCCTTCCCTCATTGATCTTCTCCCTCTGTCCATTCTGCCACTCACTGGCCAACCTTTGATATTCTGTTATTCACATCATTCCTGTCTTTCCTTCTCCTCTCTCTGTGGGGGTTCACTCCTCTTTTTGCTTGGAGCGCGTGCTGTGGCGGAGGAAGAGAGAGGGCGTGCGGTGTGGGGCTGCCATCGCCCGGAGTAGCGATTGCTTCTGCTCTTCAGGAAAGAGAGGGGTGAAAGGCAAGAAAGAAGGATGGAGAATGGTCTTAGCTGGGAGGAGCACAGAGGGATGTGTTACTCACCACTCTGAGCAGGCAGGTACTGTAGCACACTGAGCACTTGTGCGTGAGAGAGAGTGTGTGTTATGGAAGCCAGACCAGCCCGAGAAGCTACTTTAAACCCCTTACACAGTGAGGACGATGGGGTGGATGGAATGGGTGGGTGGGTGGGGGGGGGGGGGGGGGGTGTAGCTGAGGAGTTCTCTCCCAATAATTCAGACGACTACTGTAGTTCACGCAATGCATCCAAAGTAGGTTTCTTGAAGTGTTTTGTGTGTGTGTGTGTGTGTGTGTGTGTGTGTGGTTGTGTGGTTATAAACGTTCCAACAGGGAGAAGACGGTCTGCAGTAATAAGACAAAGCACACTAGCCTGGTAGGAGGACATCTTTAAAGCTGGGGATATTGCATTTGGGTTGGAATAATATCAGACAGGGACCTGCAGCTGTGTTCCACAAGCTAGTCAACCTGCATAAATAAACATCCCGGTGTAGAATCTTCATTTGATCACCGTGTCGCAGGAAAACCTTTCCGCAACGCAGGAAATGTAAAACGTCTAGTGTATTTCAGGTTTAAAGAGGCTTCTGAAGTTTGTGATTTCCACTTTGAAATGTCACACTGATTTTCCCTTATGAAAAATGCCTCAACTCCTACAAAAAATGTCCATTAATCATGATCCACATAATAATTCACATTTCCTGTGGCTGCAAGACACACACGCACCTACACGCGCCTGCCAGTGCCCTTCACTGGTAAATACACACACACACACAGCCTATACCCACACACAAGCAGGCAGGCAGGCAGAAAGACAGACAGACAGACAGACAGACAGACAGACAGACAGACAGACAGACAGACAAACACTCTCTCTCTCTCTCTCTTTGGTAAAAAAACTAATAATAACCTGTAATTACGATCTCTCTCTCCATCTCTCCTTCACCTTCTACACTGAACAAAAATCTAAACGCAACAAGCAACAATTTCAAAGATTTTACTGAGTTACAGTTCATAAGGAAATCAGTCAATTGAAATAAATTCATTAGACCCTAATCTATAGACTTCACATGACTGGGAAAACAGATATGCATCTGTTGGTCACAGATACCTTAAAAAGGTAGGGGTGTGGATCTCCTGTGCGTAGTTGCTGGATATTGGCGGGAACTGGAACACACTGTCGTACACGTCGATCCAGAGCATCCCAAACATGCTCAATGGGTGACATGTCTGGTGAGTATGCAGGCCATGGAAGAACTGGGATATTTTCAGTTTCCAGTAATCGTGTACAGATCCTTGCGACATGGGGCCGTGTATTGTCATGCTGAAACATGAGGTGATGGCGGCGGATGAAGGGAATGGCACAACAATGGGCCTCGGGATCTTGTCACGGTATTTCTGTGGCATTCAAATTGCCATCGATAAAATGTGATTGTGTTTGTTGTCCTTAGCTTATGCCATCCCATACCATAACCCCACAATGTTGACAACAGCAAACTGCTCGCCCACACGATGCCATACACGCTCTCTGCCATCTGCCCGGTACAGTTGAATCCGAGATTCATCCGTGCCAGTGGCTGTGGCCATTGAAGGTGAGTATTTACCCACTCAATTCGGTGATGACGCCAAACTGCAGTCAGGTTAAGACCCTGATGAGGACGACGAGCACACAGATGAGCTTCCCTGAGACAGTTTCTGACAGTTTGTGCAGAAATTCTTTGGTTGTGCAAACCCACAGTTTCACAGTTGATCTCAGACAAGGTGAAGAAGCCGGATGTGGAGGTCCTGGGCTGACGTGGTTACCCGTGGTCTGTGGTTGTGAGGCCGGTTGGAAGTACTGCCTAATTCTCTAAAACGATGTTGGAGGCGGCTTATGGTAGAGAACTGAACATTCTATTCTCTGGCAACAGCTCCGGTGGACATTCCTGCAATCATCATGCCAATTGCACGTTCCCTCAAAACTTGAGACATCTGTGGTATTGTGTTGTGTGACAAAACTGCACATTTTAGAGTGGCCTTGTATTGTCCCCAGCACAAGGTGCACCTGTGTACCTGTCATGCCGTTTAATCAGCTTCTTGATATGCCACACCTGTCAGGTGGAGAAAGAAATAAGCTTTTTGTGCACATTTCTGGGATCTTTTATTTCAGCTCATGAAACATGGGACCAACGCTTTTGTTCCGTGTACAAGTGATTGGGAGGATAACGTGAATGATCATAGCTGAGGGCCGCCACGGTTTATTAACAGAGTTTTGTGAAGCAGGAAGTCCCTATAAATATTTCTATTACAATCTCATTCCAGAACACAATGGTTCTATTACACGCAGCTCTCAGTGGAGAGAGGAAGAGAGAGAGGGGTGAACGAGAGATGTATGGCTCAGTTGGTAGAGCATGGCGGTGCTGTGAGTTCTATTCCCGGGGACCACCGTATGCATGACTAAGTGGCTTTGAATGAAAACGTCAGCTCCACTGTAAACACTGTTTGTACTGCTCTGTCCATGACATACAGTAGACTATCTAGGTGAAAGCTATGATCCCTTATTGATGATGTCACTTGTTAGATCCACTTCAATCAGTGTAGATGAAGGAGAGGTGACAGGTTAAAGAAGGATTTTAAAGCCTTGAGACAATTGAGACCTGGATCGTGTATGTGTGCCATTCAGAGGGTGAATGGGCAAGACAAAAAGATTGAAGTGCCTTTGAACATAGTGTGGTACAATAGTTGGTGCCAGGCGCATCGGTTTGAGTGTGTTTTTCAGGCTCAACAGTTTCCCGTGTGTATCAAGAATGGTCCACCACTATTCAGCCAATTTGATACATCTGTGTGAAGCATTGGAGTCAACATGGGCCAGCGTTCCTGTGAAATGCTTTCGACACCTTGTAGAGGCCATGCCCGACGAACTGAGGCTGTTCTGAGGGCAAAAAGGGAGGGGGGGGGGGCAACAGTTTATTATATTATTAATCTCTATTATTACTATATTCGAGAGAATTTCATTTAATTTGATATTAAAACTAAGCATTGAGGACAGAGAGGGAGAAAAATGGAAGTAGAGGGAAACAGAGGGGGTGGGAGTGTTGGCAGAGAAATAGACAGAGAGAGAGGGAGGATGTAAGGCAGGAAGAGGAAGTGAAGAGGAGGAAAAGAGCACTCAGAAAAGAGGGAGGAAATGAGAGGAGTGTGGGAAGGAGGGGGGATGCTTTGTCTGGCCACATCCTGTTGGATGACGTATTTATGTTGAGGTGATATCTAAAAACTCTCCCATGTGCTGTGATACATCATTGTGTGTGTGTGTGTGTGTGTGTGTTCAGTACATCCTTTTTGCAGAAATTTCAGGTCATATTGCGCATGATTCAATAGTAGGAGGTAGAAGTTGTCCCTAATTATAATACTGAATACTGTAGGTCTGCACAGTTTGTCTTTTCTATGTAACTGGAGCAAACATAGACAGCATACTGAGGTGTGTGTGTGTGTGTGTGTGTGTGTGTGTGTGTTTATCCAATGTGCACAGTTTTAGGGTGCAGAGAGAGAGAGGGGATCCTGCCTACGTGACATCCGACACATACCCAAGGCAAACTGGCTCCATTTCAATTATGGCTGGGAACTACCAGGAACCTGGTATAGCCCACTAGCTGGCCCAGGTATAGCCCACTAGCGCTAACTGGCCCAGGTATAGCCCACTAGCGCTAACTGGCCCAGGTATAGCCCACTAGCGCTAGCTGATCAAGGTATAGCCCACTAGCGCTAGCTGGTCAAGGTATAGCCCACTAGCGCTAACTGGCCCAGGTATAGCCCACTAGCGCTAACTGGCCAAGGTATAGCCCACTAGTGCTAACTGGCCCAGATATAGCCCACTAGCGCTAGCTGATCAAGGTATAGCCCACTAGCGCTAGCTGGTCAAGGTATAGCTCACTAGCGCTAGCTGGCCCTGGTATAGCCCACTAGCGCTAACTGGCCCAGGTATAGCCCACTAGCGCTAGTTGGCCCAGGTATAGCCCACTAGCGCTAGCTGGCCCAGGTATAGCCCACTAGCGCTAGCTGGCCCAGGTATAGCCCACTAGCGCTAACTGGCCCAGGTATAGCCCAGTAGCGCTAGCTGGCCAAGGTATAGCCCACTAGTGCTAGCTGGCCCAGGTATAGCCCACTAGCGCTAACTGGCCCAGGTATAGCCCAATAACGCTAGCTGGCCCAGGTATAGCCCAATAACGCTAGCTGGCCCAGGTATAGCCCACTAATGCTAGCTGGCCCAGGTATAGCCCACAAACACTAGCCTGCCCAGGTATAGCCCACTAGCGCTAGCTGGCCCAGGTATAGCCCACTAGCACTAACTGGCCCAGGTATAGCTCACTAGCACTAACTGGCCCAGGTATAACCCACTGGCGCTAACTGGCCCAGGTATAGCCCACTAGCGCTAACTGGCCCAGTTATAGCCCACTAGCGCTAACTGGTGCAGGTATAGCCCACTGGCACTAACACCACCTAGACAAAATGTTATATTATTTGCATTTTTATTATTTTTTATTATATTTTCACAAATCGATAGTCAAATTATCGATATAACGTTGTCCAAAATAATATTGTGATATGTAACTAGCGATTTTCCCCCCATCACTAATTTCAATCTCCCTTCACCTCTATAAGAGACCCTCAATATCTACCCTGACACACACACCTCTCGATGTGTGCAGGAGCAGCAGCAGTTCGCAGGCCTAAACCACACACACACACACACACACACACACACACACAGAAACGCCACACACACACACACACACATAGAAACGCCACACACAGCAAGCTGTCTGCATGAAATATTCAGTGAATTTCTCAACATGTGCTCTTTCCCCCTTCACATGTGTAGAAGTGCAAAAAAGCGGAGAGACAGGAAGGAAGGAGGGAGAGAGCGGAGGGAGACGGAGTCAATGAGGGCAAACAGCAGACTGGAGAGAGAGAGACAGGGAGTGCGAGAGAGAGAGAGAGAGAGAGAGAGAGGAGAGAGACAGAGAAAGAACCCAGTTGACTCCATTCCAAGCAACTCCCCTTAGCAACAGCCACAGCTCTGTCTGTGTCCCATTGGCCGGCTGACAGCACACATCACAATCCCATGCACGGTCCTTCAGCCAATCAGGAGGCTCCCAGGAGCTCTGCATTTTGGATTCCATTTTCACCATGGCAACAGAACCCTGCTCCTGGCATGGCCTATGTAGGTAGGCTGTCCCCTTTAACCCCATCACCCCTCAATCCCCCTGCACACATCTTAGTGTACATTCTGTACATGTTTGCTTGCTTTCTAGTAAATACACCAACTCAATTGAGGCCACAGGAAGTACAACTACAGAAATAAACAAAACTCATAGGCACCAAAGACTATGACTGTTTGCTAAGGAGACAAAGATGCTCAACAGTCTCGATTTACTCACTATTGCTCATAGTGCTGAGCGATTAGTGCTTTTTGAGGTCGGGTTCGGTTTGATAAAAAATAAAATAACCACCGTTTTCGATTTCAATGAATAAAAGTCACATGATGGTAATGACTGGCAATCACTGCTTATCACTTGTTATCCATCAAATATTCACATCACTTTACTTGAATAACATTTGTTTTATTTGAGGACTTTATTATTTCATTCCAAGTCATCGTCTCATCTCTATAGAGCTGCTGCCTATGCTGTCTGACAAAGTCACTGTTTTTGCAGATCTTCAACGGAAACAAGGCAGAGTTTTATGACTGCTGAATACCAACTATCATTCACTTACATCATGTGTTTTTAAGCTTGCGAAGCAACTGTTTTCTATCCCTCTCCCATTGGCCTTCTCTCTTGTCCCCGTCTCCGTGTCTGCTCCGCACAGACCGGACAAGTTTCACTCCGCACTTAACGGCTCCACACTTGTGTGTGTTTGCTACTTTAACAGAAACCACGACAGATGCCTTTAAAAACAAAGAGAAATGACTTTTAGACGAAACAAACTCCATCGATCACATCAAATACTTTTATGTCGTTCTCAGAACATTTCAACAACGTTACAACCCTTGACACTCATCCTGAACATGCTTCCATTCTCAGAAGTGTGTGTTTCCTGCTTCTTTCCCATTGTGCCTAGTCTTCATAATGAGCGTTAGCCTCATTCTTCTCAGCGTTGTGAGAGTGTTGAGTGAATGTTAGACAGGGTTAAAGTCCTAATGTCTGTTAGGGGCCTTATCTCTCCCTGAGACATAAAACATGAAGAGGTGTAACATCTCCTCATTCTGCTGTTCATCAGAGACAGACAGACAGACAGACAGACACACACACACTGCTGCTACTCTCTTTGTTCTCTCATTGAAGAGAAGGTGAGAGACAGAGAGAAAGAGATACAAAAACAGAGAGAGAGAGAAAGGGAGAGAGAGAGAGACAGAGAGAGTTTATCAGATACCAAGGCTGACTGAGGCACTCAAAGACATTGAATAAAGTGATAAATGAGGCTGGACTTCACAAAACAAGTGTGTCTGTTCAGTGTGTGTGTATGTGCGGATGTTTGCCCTCAGTGTCTGGAAGTATGTTCTATGTTTGTGTGTGTGTGTGTGTGTACGGAAGTAATCCATCTGGGCTGATGCGACAATAGCCACACAAGATACCAGAGACCGTAGCGTCTAAACTGAACACACGCACCCGCACACACACACACACACACACACACACACACACACACACACACACACCAAACTATTGAAGAGAGGGACTGTCAAAATGAACAGCAGGTAATTAAAGGTAATGACAAACCTTCTCATGGGTTTAACCAGCCAGCATACTTTACTATCTCCCCACACACGGCCAGCATACTTTACTATCTCCCCACACACGGCCAGCATACTTTACTATCTCCCCACACACGGCCAGCATACTTTACTATCTCCCCACACACGGCCAGCATACTTTACTATCTTCCCACACACGGCCAGCATACTTTACTATCTCCCCACACACGGGCAGCATACTTTACTATCTCCCCACACACGGCCAGCATACTTTACTATCTCCCCACACACGGCCAGCATACTTTACTATCTCCCCACACACGGGCAGCATACTTTACTATCTCCCCACACACGGGCAGCATACTTTACTATCTCCCCACACACGGGCAGCATACTTTACTATCTCCCCACACACGACCAGCATACTTTACTATCTCCCCACACACGGGCAGCATACTTTACTATCTCCCCACACACGGGCAGCATACTTTACTATCTCCCCACACACGGCCAGCATACTTTACTATCTCCCCACACACGACCAGCATACTTTACTATCTCCCCACACACGGCCAGCATACTTTACTATCTCCCCACACACGGCCAGCATACTTTACTATCTCCCCACACAAGGCCAGCATACTTTACTATCTCCCCACACACGGCCAGCATACTTTACTATCTCCCCACACACGGGCAGCATACTTTACTATCTCCCCACACACGGGCAGCATACTTTACTATCTCCCCACACACGGCCAGCATACTTTACTATCTCCCCACACACGGCCAGCATACTTTACTATCTCCCCACACACGACCAGCATACTTTACTATCTCCCCACACACGGCCAGCATACTTTACTGTCTCCCCACACACGGGTAGCATACTTTACTATCTCCCCACACACGGCCAGCATACTTTACTATCTCCCCACACACGGCCAGCATACTTCACTATCTCCCCACACACGACCAGCATACTTTACTATCTCCCCGCACACGGGCAGCATACTTTACTATCTCCCCACACACGGGCAGCATACTTTACTATCTCCCCACACACGACCAGCATACTTTACTATCTCCCCACACACGACCAGCATACTATGAACACTCATTACACACTCAATTAGTCCAGGCTTTCATTAGGAGTTAGTATTAGTTAGGGCCATGGGATGACGACGCCCGCAGACAGCTGAGGTACTAGACTTCCTTTATCTTCTGCGAGGGATAAAAGATCATACTAATTCATGTTGGGATCACTGGCAAAACTGCGAGCTTGTTATCAACCGATCTTCCCAGCTGTGTAGGTTAAATGTAGCCTGGAAGTACAAGGAGTCAGTGGAATGTTAGCAGAAACCGACTGGCACCCAGGCTAGTTTTGTATTCGTTTTGTATAAATGTTGTATGCAGGTCAGTAACGTAGTACATGTGTTTTACCTCTGCCTGTGGTATTATTACTATGATGTAGTTGGCAGTACTCTTCTATTGTGATTGTGTCATATCATATCATACTGGATGTGTATGGAGTAAACAATCTGATTGAATGTGTATTTCTCCGCTCATGTTACTGTGCTGGTGTGTGTGTCTCTGTGCCGGTGTGTGTGTCTCTGTGCCGGTGTGTGTGAATGATTAGTCTGGGCTCTCTCTGAGTCCAGAAGCTTTCCTAATTAGGTTAGCCGTGGTAACGTGAGTGGCGGCTGGTTTTCCAGGAATAGACTCAACCATGGAGAGGAGGAGAGGACGAGAGGAGGACAGGAGGACAGGAGGAGAGGAGGACAGGAGGAGGCTCCACAACATACAGACCAGGACTCTTAAGTCTGTGAGTGTTTATAATGGTCATGCGTGTTGCATGTGTGTCTACTGTTCAGAGTATCACAGCATCACTTTGTCACAGTCTCTGAACAGGAGGGAGTGTAGTCTGGAAGCAGCTTTGTCTGGCATTAGCCAGGTTAGTAGGTGCGCCTGTCAGCTGAACTACCTCAGGTGAGTACACACACACACACACACACACACACACACACACACACACACACACGCGTTCCCGTGCCTGTGAAAAAAAAAGGTGATACTCTGAACAGTAAACACACACCGGGGTTGGGGTCAATTCCATTTCAATTCCAGTCAATTCAGAAAGCAAACCCAATTCCAAATGTTCCTCATGGAAAAGCACTGAAGAGAATTGGAATTTCAGTGTACTGCTTCCTGAATTGACTGGAATTGAAATGGAATTGACCCCAATCCTGACACACACACACACAAACTCCGTCTACCCTTTTCACTCACTCACTCACTCACTCACTCACTCACTCACTCACTCACTCACTCACTCACTCACTCACTCACTCACTCACTCACTCACTCACTCACACAGACACAGACACAGACACAGACACACACACACACACACACACACACACACACACACACACACACACACACACACACACACACACACCAGGGCATGATGGAGTATGCTTGGCACCCAGAGGCCATGTTGTGTCTGCTGAGCCCTAACCCTTCATTAAACCTGAGCCTCTCCAAGACTGTGATTGGGAGGCTTAGGCTGCAGACTGACTGACACAGGGCCAGGCTCCACATCACCCCCTACTGACAACTACCTGTAACTACACCTCCCAGCCAGCACTACTGTCTATACAGCCTGACCAGGGGTTAACGAGTTCTCTCTCTGGGGCCAGGGGGCTGGGTGTTTGTGTGAGGGGCTGTATTGTCTGCGTACGAGGGGGCTGTGTGTGTATGGGGGAGTTGTGTGTGTATGGGGTGCTGTGTGTGTATGGGGGGGGGGGTGTATGTTTATGGGGGGTGTATGGGGGAGTTGTGTGTGTGTATGGGGGAGTTGTGTGTGTATGGGGGGGGCTGTGTGTGTATGGGGGGGTTGTGTGTGTATGGGGGAGGGGGGGGGGGGGGCAGAGGAGATAGACTGATTGCTCTACTAAACAGGTATCTGGCTAATGTCTACATCTGTCAGAGTGTATGTGGGTGTGTGTTTGTTTGTGTATGAGTGTGTGGCTGTTTTGGACAGAATCCATTTTGTAAGATCATTACCAAAACAAGGCTTTTACAATGACATCTGTTAGTGTGAGTGGCTGGGGAACAGACCTCCTACTTCCAACAGAGATTTAGACAGACCTCTTACTTAAATAAGACATCGATTTAGACTGGGAATTAAGAAATATCAGCAAAAAAAATATTTTGTATGATTTTATGATATTACGATAACAATATCCATGATAAAAAAAAAACAGGTTGCATTTTGCTGACTATATAACCACAGGTCAGAGTAGGAAGACGAAGCAGGGTCTATCGTCCCCTATACACCGTTTACATAGGGCACTCTCGTCTCCCCTTTCTCTCCTTCTTTACACCCCTTTCACACAAAGGCAGGGGGGGGGGGGTTGGTCAGTGGGGTGTAGAGGAGGGGGTACAGGGTAACATGAGATCAGAAAGCCAGATCAGGAGGACAAGAGCCAGAGGAAATGGGGGAAGGGAATAGAGAAGGTCAAGTTGGTAGGACAGAGGGGGGAGAAGAGAACAGCAGTGATTTTGGGGGTGGATTTCTAAATGAGAGATTTGGGGAAAGACCGAGAAAATAAACATGGCAGGATTTGATGGGATTGTGTTTTTCCCCCACCCAAAATAAATAAACATTCACTAAGACGAACAGATCATTTGAGCCATTGGGCTCCCGAGTGGCGCGGCGGTGTCAGACACTGCATCTCAGTGCATTAGGCGTCACCACTGGTTCGAATCTAGGCTGTATTACATCCGGCCGTGATTGGGAGTCCCACAGGGCGGCGCACAATTAGCCCGGGTTTGGCGGGCGTAGGCTGTCATTGTAAATAAGAATTTGTTCTTAACGGACTTGCCTGGTTAAATAAAGGTTAAATAATCTCCATGTCATATTTGAAGGCTAAAACAACAGCAATATCTGAGTCTTTAAAACAATGTTCAGTTACACCCCAATCTCTAACCAATACCATCTAACTAACCCTCACCAGCCCCCTAAAGAGTTGCAGTGTTGACACACCTGTGCCCTCTCTACACACACATTACCAAACACTTATCTGACACCATCTAGGAGCTTTCAACACCTCTCACAACATGGCAAGGTATTTCACACAGGTGCACACACACAAACGCACACACACACACACACACACAGTATGGTGGCGGTGACAGTTGATGTAGAAGTAGGTCTGAGTGTTTCCGAGCGAGGCAGAGAGGAGCCAGGGAGGATGCCACTAACAGTTTTTGCCACCGTGACAACCACAGTGCACAGAGGAGGAGACGTGTGGGTAAACTTCTAGCGATCTTTCTCCCACTATCTCTACGTCTATTTAGCTCTCTCTCTATCTCCCCTCACTATCTCTACATGTCACTAGAACACTAGAAATAAACGGCAATTTCAGACGTTTGAAATGGTTCTGAGAAGGTGGATATGTGCCTTCCTCGGAGCTCATCGGAAAAAGAAAGAAGAGCGATTGGCCAGCACTGGGCGCGAAGTCATGATGCTCGGCGCTGAGGCACGCTGCTTAGACCCATGTACTATGGTGCAGTTCACAACGCTCTATCAAGGTGTGTGAATACTGTAAATACTGTGAATACTGTGAATACTGTGAATTCGGTAACCCTGTAACCCCGCACAATGAACCCTGTAACCACGCAGAATGAACCCTGTAACTACGGACAATGAACCCTGTAACCACGCACAATGAACCCTGTAACCACGCACAATGAACCCTGTAACCACGCACAATGAACCCTGTAACCACGCAGAATGAACCCTGTAACCACGCAGAATGAACCCTGTAACTACACACAATGAACCCTGTAACCACGCACAATGAACCCTGTAACTACGGACAATGAACCCTGTAACCCCGCACAATGAACCCTGTAACCACGCAGAATGAACCCTGTAACTACGGACAATGAACCCTGTAACCACGCACAATGAACCCTGTAACCACGCACAATGAACCCTGTAACCACGCACAATGAACCCTGTAACCACGCAGAATGAACCCTGTAACCACGCAGAATGAACCCTGTAACTACACACAATGAACCCTGTAACCACGCACAATGAACCCTGTAACTACGGACAATGAACCCTGTAACCCCGCACAATGAACCCTGTAACCACGCAGAATGAACCCTGTAACTACGGACAATGAACCCTGTAACCCCGCACAATGAACCCTGTAACCACTCAGAATGAACCCTGTAACCATGCACAATGAACCCTGTAACAACGCAGAATGAACCGAATGAACCCTGTAACCACGCAGAATGAACCCTGTGACCACGCAGAATGAACCCTGTGACCACGCAGAATGAACCCTGTAACCACGCAGAATGAACCCTGTAACTACGGACAATGAACCCTGTAACCCCGCACAATGAACCCTGTAACCATGCACAATTAACCCTGTAACCCCGCACGATGAACCCTGTAACCACGCAGAATGAACCGAATGAACCCTGTAACCACGCAGAATAAACCCTGTAACCACGCAGAATGAACCGAATGAACCCTGTAACCACGCACAATGAACCCTGTAACCGCGCAGAATGAACCGAATGAACCCTGTAACCACGCAGAATTAACCCTGTGACCACGCAGAATGAACCGAATGAACCCTGTAACCACGCAGAATTAACCCTGTGACCACGCACAATGAACCCTGTAACCACACACAATGAACCCTGTAACCCCGCACAATGAACCCTGTAACTACGGACAATGAACCCTGTAACCCCGCACAATGAACCCTGTAACCACACAGAATGAACCCCGTAACTACAGACAATGAACCCTGTAACCACGCAGAATAAACCCTGTAACCACGCAGAATGAACCGAATGAACCCTGTAACCACGCAGAATTAACCCTGTGACCACGCACAATGAACCCTGTAACCACGCACAATGAACCCTGTAACCCCGCACAATGAACCCTGTAACCACGCAGAATGAACCCTGTAACAACGCAGAATGAACCGAATGAACCCTGTAACCACGCAGAATGAACCCTGTGACCACGCAGAATGAACCCTGTGACCACGCAGAATGAACCCTGTAACCACGCAGAATGAACCCTGTAACTACGGACAATGAACCCTGTAACCCCGCACAATGAACCCTGTAACCATGCACAATTAACCCTGTAACCCCGCACGATGAACCCTGTAACCACGCAGAATGAACCGAATGAACCCTGTAACCACGCAGAATAAACCCTGTAACCACGCAGAATGAACCGAATGAACCCTGTAACCACGCACGATGAACCCTGTAACCACGCACAATGAACCCTGTAACCACGCAGAATGAACCCTGTAACCACGCAGAATGAACTGAATGAACCCTGTAACCACGCAGAATTAACCCTGTGACCACGCACAATAAATCCTGTAACCCCGCACAATGAACCCTGTAACCACGCACAATGAACCCTGTAACCCCGCAGAATGAACCCTGTAACTACGGACAATGAACCCTGTAACCCCGCACAATGAACCCTGTAACCATGCACAATTAACCCTGTAACCCAGCACGATGAACCTTGTAACCACGCAGAATGAACCGAATGAACCCTGTAACCACGCAGAATAAACCCTGTAACCACGCAGAATGAACCGAATGAACCCTGTAACCACGCAGAATTAACCCTGTGACCACGCACAATGAACCCTGTAACCACACACAATGAACCCTGTAACCCCGCACAATGAACCCTGTAACTACGGACAATGAACCCTGTAACCCCGCACAATGAACCCTGTAACCACACAGAATGAACCCCGTAACTACAGACAATGAACCCTGTAACCACGCAGAATAAACCCTGTAACCACGCAGAATGAACCGAATGAACCCTGTAACCACGCAGAATTAACCCTGTGACCACGCACAATGAACCCTGTAACCACGCACAATGAACCCTGTAACCCCGCACAATGAACCCTGTAACCACGCAGAATGAACCCTGTAACAACGCAGAATGAACCGAATGAACCCTGTAACCACGCAGAATTAACCCTGTGACCACGCACAATGAACCCTGTAACCACACAGAATGAACCCCGTAACTACAGACAATGAAGCCTGTAACCACGCAGAATAAACCCTGTAACCACGCAGAATGAACCGAATGAACCCTGTAACCACGCAGAATTAACCCTGTGACCACGCACAATGAACCCTGTAACCACGCACAATGAACCCTGTAACCCCGCACAATGAACCCTGTAACCACGCAGAATGAACCCTGTAACAACGCAGAATGAACCGAATGAACCCTGTAACCACGCAGAATGAACCCTGTGACCACGCAGAATGAACCCTGTGACCACGCAGAATGAACCCTGTAACCACGCAGAATGAACCCTGTAACTACGGACAATGAACCCTGTAACCATGCACAATGAACCCTGTAACCATGCACAATTAACCCTGTAACCCCGCACGATGAACCCTGTAACCACGCAGAATGAACCGAATGAACCCTGTAACCACGCAGAATAAACCCTGTAACCACGCAGAATGAACCGAATGAACCCTGTAACCACGCAGAATTAACCCTGTGACCACGCACAATGAACCCTGTAACCACACACAATGAACCCTGTAACCCCGCACAATGAACCCTGTAACTACGGACAATGAACCCTGTAACCCCGCACAATGAACCCTGTAACCACACAGAATGAACCCTGTAACTACAGACAATGAACCCTGTAACCACGCAGAATGAACCCTGTAACCACGCAGAATGAACCCTGTAACCACGCACAATGAACCCTGTAACCACGCACGATGAACCCTGCAACCACGCACGATGAACCCTGTAACCACGCAGAATGAACCCTGTGACCACGCACAATAAATCCTGTAACCCCGCACAATGAACCCTGTAACCACGCACAATGAATCCTGTAACCCCGCAGAATGAACCCTGTAACTACGGACAATGAACCCTGTAACCCCGCACAATGAACCCTGTAACCATGCACAATTAACCCTGTAACCCAGCACGATGAACCCTGTAACCACGCAGAATGAACCGAATGAACCCTGTAACCACGCAGAATAAACCCTGTAACCACGCAGAATGAACCGAATGAACCCTGTAACCACGCAGAATTAACCCTGTGACCACGCACAATGAACCCTGTAACCACACACAATGAACCCTGTAACCCCGCACAATGAACCCTGTAACTACGGACAATGAACCCTGTAACCCCGCACAATGAACCCTGTAACCACACAGAATGAACCCTGTAACTACAGACAATGAACCCTGTAACCATGCAGAATGAACCCTGTAACCATGCAGAATGAACCCTGTAACCACGCAGAATGAACCCTGTAACCACGCAGAATGAACCCTGTAACTACACACAATGAACCCTGTAACCACGCAGAATGAACCCTGTAACTACACACAATGAACCCTGTAACCCCGCACAATGAACCCTGTAACCACGCAGTATGAACCCTGTAACCACGCAGAATGAACCCTGTAACCACGCAGAATGAACCCTGTAACCACGCAGAATGAACCCTGTAACTATGGACAATGAACCCTGTAACCCCGCACAATGAACCCTGTAACCCCGCACAATGAACCCTGTAACCCCGCACAATGAACCCTGTAACTCCGCAGAATGAACCCTGTAACCATGCACAATTAACCCTGTAACCCCGCCCGATGAACCCTGTAACCACGCAGAATGAACCCTGTAACCACGCAGAATGAACCGTATGAACCCTGTAAACACGCAGAATAAACCCTGTAACCACGCAGAATGAACCGAATGAACCCTGTAAACACGCAGAATAAACCCTGTAACCACGCAGAATGAACCGAATGAACCCTGTAACCACGCAGAATGAACCCTGTAACCACGCACAATGAACCCTGTAACCCTGCACAATGAACCCTGTAACCCCGCACAATGAACCCTGTAACCACACAGAATGAACCCTGTAACTACAGACAATGAACCCTGTAACCATGCAGAATGAACCCTGTAACCATGCAGAATGAACCCTGTAACCACGCAGAATGAACCCTGTAACCACGCAGAATGAACCCTGTAACTACACACAATGAACCCTGTAACCACGCAGAATGAACCCTGTAACTACACACAATGAACCCTGTAACCCCGCACAATGAACCCTGTAACCACGCAGTATGAACCCTGTAACCACGCAGAATGAACCCTGTAACCACGCAGAATGAACCCTGTAACCACGCAGAATGAACCCTGTAACTATGGACAATGAACCCTGTAACCCCGCACAATGAACCCTGTAACCCCGCACAATGAACCCTGTAACCCCGCACAATGAACCCTGTAACTCCGCAGAATGAACCCTGTAACCACGCAGAATGAACCCTGTAACCACGCACAATGAACCCTGTAACCCTGCACAATGAACCCTGTAACCCCGCACAATGAACCCTGTAACCACACAGAATGAACCCTGTAACTACAGACAATGAACCCTGTAACCATGCAGAATGAACCCTGTAACCATGCAGAATGAACCCTGTAACCACGCAGAATGAACCCTGTAACCACGCAGAATGAACCCTGTAACTACACACAATGAACCCTGTAACCACGCAGAATGAACCCTGTAACCCAGCAGAATGAACCCTGTAACCATGCAGAATTAACCCTGTAATCCAGCAGAATGAACCCTGTAACCCAGCAGAATGAACCCTGTAACCATTATATATATATTTTTGTACCTTTATTTTACTAGGCAAGTCAGTTAAGAACAAATTCTTTTCAATGACGGCTTAGGCACAGTGGGTAAACTGCCTTGTTCAGGGGCAGAACGACAGATTTGTACCTTGTCAGCTGGGGGATTTGAACTTGCAACTTTTTGGTTACTAGTCCAACACTCTAACCACTAGGCTACCCTGCCGCCCCAATGCAGAATGAACCCTGTAACCACGCAGAATGAACCATGTAACCATGCACAATGAACCCTGTAACCATGCACAATGAACCCTGTAACTACGCAGAATGAACCCTGTAACCATGCAGAATTAACCCTGTAACCATGCAGAATGAACTGAATTAACCTTGTAACCCCGCAGAATGAACCCTGTAACCATGCAGAATGAACCCTGTAACCCTGCAGAATGAACCCTGTAACCATGCAGAATTAACCCTGTAACCATGCAGAATGAACCCTGTAACCCCGCAGAATGAACCCTGTAACCACGAACAACGAACGCTGCAGAATTGACGTGGAATTTCAAAGGGAAACTATGAGATCTTGTTGCTGTCAAACCCTGCTTCCCTCTACTTCTCTCTCTCTGTTTATCTCTACTCCTCTCTCTTTACCCCTCTGTCTCTCTGTAAAATCTGTTTCACACGGGAGGGGGGGTATATTAGATAACATGCACTGCAGAGGAGAGCTCTTCTATCTCATCACATCCGTCTCTCTCTCCCTCCCTTCTCATCACATTACTCTCTAACAGCCTCATGTTCTCTCTAGCGCTCCCATCTCATCCCTCTCACTCTCGTTGTCACTCCATCTTATTTCAATCTCTCGTTGACAGGCGCCCATCTCTTCTCTCCGCTCTCCTGTTCGATCGCACAAACCAGCCCATTAATGTAACTGATCCCATCAAGTGGCACTAATACACTGCCACACACACACGATGTCTGCTGCGTGCCCATGTCTTCAGCAGGTGGGCACAGTGGATGATGTCAGCTCCTCCTCCTCTCTCTCTTGGCTCCTTCTTCTCCTCCTCCCTCAGTGTGATGCTATGTTCCCTCGCTCCGTGAAGGAGGTGTACGAAAGCCGCTCCAGCTCCTCCTCTCTTCTCTGGTCTCACAGCTTCCTGCCACCTCCCTCCAGCAGTCTTGAGTCAGCTCTCTATCCCTCACTCTCTCTCTATAAATATCTATCCCCCCAACATTCTCTCTCTCTCTCTGTGTCTGTATCCGTTTTGTCTGGTTAAGGATTCGTGGTCCTACAGTATCCAGCCACAGTCATTAAAATAAAGAGCAACAGCAGTGAGTTAAAGGGGTATGGAGAGAGAGAGAGAGAGAGATAAAAGAAGGAAGAAAGCAACTGAGATGAGAGAGTGAAAGGAGAGTGAAGGTGACAATATGCAGATGTCTGAGAAGAAGACAGTTTGTGTGTGTGTGTGTGTGTGTCAGGGTTTCCATCAGCCAATTTTTAAAATATTTTTTAAAATAATTTAAAGCCGATAAATTCAACTGTTTTGGTGCACGATTAAAAATAGCTACTATTTTTATTTCTCAACTGGTTATTGAAGTGTGCCTCCTATTCACCCACCACTTAACAATGTGAGCTTGAGGCAGCGTGCAAAATCCCACCATGGAAACACGGAGGCAATTATTTTATAAAGACTTCATATTCGGCGCGTGTAAGTTTCAAGTCTGGGGAAAGCTTCCCATTTCTCCTAACATGTGTGCCGTTCTGCGTGCCAGTTGTGATTTCATATGCCCATTTCCGTGGAACAGTTTCATTTCAATTTGAACGTTTTCATTTCTCAAAATCATGGTCATGTGGTTAGTCATAAAAACCAGAATGAAAATGACACAAAGTTATATATAATTAGCATAATAATATCATCCACATCAAAATCTGTCTGTTTAAGCCTGAGATATATATTTGTTGTTGTTGTTGTTGCACGGGACGCGTCTCAATCCACCACATCCGCCAACGGCGGCCTTCCGCATCTGCGGTGGAAGGTGGCCGAGCCACAGTGATGTTTGTCAGACCACGAGGGGTCCCGGAAATGTGTCTTCTCATGAAAATGTCTGCGAGTCTGAACGGTTTGACCTACAATCAAATACGACCACAAAATGACCGTCTGTAGTCGGTACCGCCGATCTGCCAACTTCTGTCTGTGGCGTCTGAACAGTTTGGGCTACACACTGATATGGAGAGGTGAGACTCTCACGAACTCGTACTTGTCGGTTGTTTTGCTCTCGGGACGCCCGCGAATCTCGTCTGAAGGTAGCCTGGTACAAGTTCAAAAAATGAATGGAAGTATACACTGAGTGTACAAACATTAAGAACACCTTCCTAATATTGAGTTGCACCTCCCCTTTTGCCCTCAGAACAGCCTCAATTCGTCGGGATATTGGACTCTACATGGTGCCGAAAGTGTTCCACAGGGATGCTGGCCCATGTTGACTCTTAATGCTTCCCACAGTTGTGTCAAATTGGCGATTTTAGCATGTAAATCTTGGTGGGGGAAAAAATGTATAATTGTGGGATTCATGCCAGCTAGGCCACTACACAACACAACACTAAACAATACATGAATTGCACTATAGCACTGACAAACGGTGCCCACAGACGGCCTACATAAAGCTGTCTCAACACCTTACCTATCAGCAAAACTGTTTATTCAGCCTCATTTACTGCCTTTAAAAAAATAGAGCTGATATGACTAATGTGGTTTCTACTGACAATTGAGATGTACAAACTACGGCATAAAGGGACGACAAGCGGATAAGAGGCAATACGTAATGTCGATTAAGACATTAATGATCAAGCAACGACGGACGTTAGTTCAGCACTTTTGAAATGTACAGCGAATTCAGAACACGGGCCGTTCTTACAGTGTTCTCCCTGTACACCAAGTCAGAACAGTAGGATAAATAAAGGGGGCATATAAACAGAAAATGAAAGCTCTTACAATATTCGATGAATACATTTCTCTAAAACAGGTTATAGGCTATAGGTGCTCCACCAAGATAGAACAGTAGGTGAAATTAAGAGGTGAAAATAGACCCAATTATTAGGGTGAGGCACATGGGCTACTTACAGGTTACTACACAACATATACTTAGTATTACTTTCATAGCTACAGTATACATATCTCCCTGGCATGTTACATCATTTATGCAGCAGCATACAATCTATTTTTGGACTCACCTTGTGAAGGTGACGCAGCGGTCCTTTGTGGGCAAATTTTGTCATCAAAGTCTGGCATTCTATGGATTTATGGTGGGAACTCAGGGACACACACACACACACGGCCACTCCATTGAATAGCAGGCTAACGTTAGTTGTTTCTGTGCAACCCCTGCAGTTAGCCACTGATTCCTTCCAAACGACTCATTGTTGAATTTGCGATTTCCAACTTGGTGTGGAATCTTTATGTCCAATGGCTGATGAGCACCGATACGTTTTATCTATAATTTATCTTCATTATTTCTCTTCATATGACAAGGATTAAAAAGGATTTGCCAGTAGAATGTCGACTTGATTCATGATGATGACTGTAAGACTTTGAAGGAAAGATACGCCCCCGTGGGTCGACGCCCTAACGGGTTATACACCCAATGCATATGGGTCCGGTACATTTCTCAAATGGCCAATTAAAATCTTCCCGGTCAAGTTGTCCGGCGCCACATTTTCCTAACGGAAACCCTGGTGTGTGTGTGTGTGTGTGTGTGATGGCTGCTGATGGACAGGGTTGTCATGGTGATTAACGCAAGCGCTCAACTCGACCTTCTGATGGTTTATGGTCTGGATTTCCCAGAAACAGTCCCGCATCTCTCTCACGCACACGCACACACTGCATTCAAGGTCAACCGTTACAGAGCCAGACAACAGTAACAATTTAAGGAAAGATGAGATATTCATCAACAAAACAGCAAACCTCAGACAGAAATAACACGTTCTGTATCAGCACACACAACCTATGCTTCTCATGTGCACATGATTCTACCCTGTACCTCCTCCGAATTATTTAGGTCTTTTAAGACCAGTAACTACTTTCTATCTACACCTCCCACTTCAACACACAGACACACACACATACGCGCATGCACACAAAGCCACAGTGTTTGGCAGGCAGTCAATGTGTGCTCGACCATGTTCAATACCCAGTGGTAATGTGATATAGCTGAAAGAGAGGCTGAATGACTGAGAGACCCAGGTGTGACTCTGTGGGGTCCTGGGGAGAAGGGGGACAGGGGCGTACGTGTGTGTGTGTGTGTGTGTGTGTGTGTGTGTGTGTGTGTGTGTGTGAGAGAGACAGAAAGAAAGAGAGAGAAGGGTGTGTGGGGTGTTACAAGGTGTGTGTGTGTGTGCTTGTTTGGGCTGCTCGCTCCCCTCCAGGAAATAAGCTGCTCCCAGACAGGGCCTCTCGGCACAGGGCCAAAACGCTGAACGTCGTGTGTGTGTGTGTGTTCTGGCACCCACATAGAAACACAACGTAGAGCTCTCCTGTGACATGTTGTCATGCTTTAACAAAGAGGGAGAGAGAAAGAGAGAGAGAGAGCCAGAGGGGAGAACGAGAAACATGGACGAGCGATAGAGCGAAAGAGAGGAGAGTGGATAGCAAGGGTATCCGCCCAGTTACAGTGCAAATCAAATCGACCACACACAACTGGATTCCCTTTGCAGGCGTCAAGAGATTTGTATGAAATTGTTAACAGTGAGAGTGAGCCAAAACCAAAACACACACACACAGAGATCAGACCGCCCAGTCACAGGAGGACATCAGATAACCACTGCTGTGAACGAGGGAGGAGTGGCCAGAAAACACACCAGAGATCTCTCTCGCTCTCTTTCTCCCGTCCATCATCCCTCCATCGTTACCTCTCATTAATAGCACTGAGCTGTGATCACCTCGGTGACATACATACGGAGAAGGAGCAGGCCTCGGGTCCCCCTGTAGCAGTGCAAGCAGATACAGACATACAGTCCCTAGGGAAAGTTTACACACCCTTGAACTTTCTTTCCCCGCATTTCGTTGCGTTACAAAGTGGGACTGAAATAGATTTAATTGACTTTGTTGTTGTCAATGAGCTGCACAAAAAATACTCTAATTAATCATTAATAACAGTGTCATAACTACGAGATGGGGTATTCATCCCCTTTGTTTAGGCAAGCCTAAATTATAATGAACAAAAATATCAACGCAAACATGCAACAATTTCAAAGATTTGACTGAGTTACAGATTATAAAAGGAAATCAGTCCATTTAAATAAATTCATTGGGCCCGAATCTATGGATTTCACGAGTGGGCATAGTCCCACCCACTTGGCAACCAGGCCCACCAACTGAGGAGCCAAGACCAGCCAATCAGAATGAGTTTTTCCCCACAAAAGGGCTTTATTACAGACAGAACTACTCCCCAGTTTCATCAGCTGACCGGGTGGCTAGTCTCAGACGATCCGGAAGGTGAAGAAGGCGGTTGTGGAGGTCCTGGGCTGGTGTGGTTACACGTGGTCTGCGGTTGTGAGGCCGGTTGGACATGCAGCCAAGTTCTCTAAAACGACGTTGGATGCGGCTTATGGTTGAGAAATTAACATTTAATTATCTGGCAACAGCTCTGGTGGACATTCTTGCAGTCAGCATGACAATTGAAATAAATTGAGACATCTATGGCATCGTGTTGTGTGACAAAACCGCACATTTTAGAATGGACTTTTATTGTCCCCAGCACAAGATGCACCTGTGTAATAACCATGCTGTTTAATCAGCTTCTTGACTTGATATGCCACACCTGTCAGGTGGATGGATTATGAAATGCTCACTAACGGGATGTAAACAAATTTGTGCACCAAATTTGAGAGAAATAAGCGTTTTGTGCATATGGCAAATATTTTATTTCAGTTCATGAAACATGGGACCAACACTTTTTGTTCAGTATAGTTCAGAAGTAAAATTTGTCTAAACAAATCACATAATATGTTATATGGAATCACTCTGTGAATTAATAGGGGTTGACATGATTTTTTAATGACTACCCCTTTGCTCTGTCCGACATACATACATCTTCAACTACAAAGACCATGGAGCTTTTCGAATCCCTCATAAAGAAGGGCAGTGATTGGTAGATGGGTAACAATAACAAATCAAATACCTAATACATATTTAAGCACGGTCAAGTTAATAATATGCTGTGGATTATGTATCACACCACCCAGACACATAAAAGATGCAAACGTCCTTCTGAACTGAGTTGCAGGAAAGGAAGGAAACTGCTCAGGGATGTCAACATGAGGCCATTGGTGATTTAAAAACCTTTCAATGGTTGTGACGGGAGAAAAACGATGGATCAACATTGTAGTGACTGCACAATAATGACCTAAATAACAGAATACAAATATGCATCATAAAATTGTTCCAAAACATGAATATGTATGCAACACGGCACTAAAGTAGAAACACGGCAAAGGAGTACACTTTTTTTGCCTAAATGCAAAGTCTTATGTTTTGGGCAAATCCAACACAATATCAGAGTAACTGCCTCCTTATTTTCAAGCATGGTGGTGGCTGCATCATGTTATGGGTATGCTTGATATCGGGAAAGGCAGGGGAGATTTTATAGGATGAAAATAAACGGGATGGAGCTAAGCACAGGCAAATCCTAGAGGAAAACCTGCTGCAGTCTGCTTTATACCAGACACCGAGAGAGGAATTGACCTCTCAGCAGGACAATAACCTACAGCACAAAGCCAAATCGACACTGCAGTTGCTTACCAAAAATCCAGTGAATGTTCTTGAGTGGCCAAGTTTGCTTTTGACTTAAATCTGCTTTAAAAGCTATGGCAATACTTGCTGTCTAGCCATGATCCCCAACACCTTGTCAGAGCTAGAAGAATTTTGAAAATAATGGGCAAATATTGCACAACACAGGTGGGCAAAGCTCTTATAAGACTTACCCAAGAATCGCTGCCAAAGGTGTTTCTAACATATAATGTGTTTCATTTTTATTAGTCTTAAAAAATGTCATTGTCCACTTAACATGAGAGTATTTGTGTAGATCACTGACCAATAAATGGCAATTAAATCCATTTTAATCCCACTTTGTAACACAATAAAATGTGAAGAAATCCAAAAGGGGGGGCTGGAGACTTTCTATAGTCACTGTATACAAACAGTGACAGACGCAAACACAGATGCACAACATCAGCATTTGTATAAATGCACAGAAACGTACAGACACACTTCCTTACCCGGGCCAACTGCGTGCTCCAACCAGACGGCCCCGCTGCAGGAGAGAAACGTCACATCATTCGGTCAAACGCTCTCAAATCCACTTTCTTAAAATAATTTTAAAAAATAGAATCAAATGATATCACTTGATAAGACGCCAAACTTACCATTCCCACACTTCATTATGATTGGCTCTTTGCTGTGGCTGCAAAGCCCCTGACAGTGGTGTTAACATCTTTAATGTTTGTTCAGGTGATGCCAGGCTGGCCCATGCCGACAGCACACCGAGGCCGTGGCATCATGTTAGGCCTTGTTCCGCTGTGAATAGAGAAGCACGTCAGTGCAATGACATTAGAACTGGAGAGAAGGCTAGAGGCCTGGCATGACAGGCAAGGACTTGAGTTGTGTGTCTGAGGAGAAATCAGGGAGCTCACAAGAGCATTGCGGTTAGTAATAATGGTGCTCATTTGTTGTTATAGATTAACACACTTATCCTGAACATGTGACAACATCCCCAGCATGTTTATGTCAGCAGCTTCAGCCATTCCTAAACGCAGGAGACACTTAGACGGAGTATTGTCGGAGTGTGTGTCGGTCTCTAGTGGATTCCTGATTGTATCACGTGAGCATTTCGAGGCCACATCAAATCATAATGCATTTGTCATATGCCCTGAATACAACAGGTGTAGGTAGGGCTTTACCGTGAAATGCTTACTTACGAGCCCTTTCCCAACAACGCAGAGTTAAAAAATATGAACAATATGCTAAATAAAAAGGAAATAGTAACACAATAAAATAACAAAAACGAGGCTACAGTATATACAAGGAGTACCGGTACCGAGTCAATGTGCAGGGGTACGAGGCAGTAATATGTACAGGTAATATGCACAGGTAATATGTGCAGGTAATATGTACGAGGTAATATCTACAGGTAATATGTACAGGTAATATGTACGAGGTAATATCTACAGGTAATATGTGCAAGTAAAATGTACGAGGTAATATCTACAGGTAATATCTACAGGTAATATGTGCAGGTAAAATGTACGAGGTAATATCTACAGGTAATATGTGCAGGTAATATGTACAAGGTAATATCTACAGGTAATATGTGCAGGTAATATGTACGAGGTAATATGTACAGGTAATATGTACAGGTAATATGTACGAGGTAATATGTGCAGGTAATATGTGCAGGTAATATGTACGAGGTAATATGTACGAGGTAATATGTACGAGGTAATATGTGCAGGTAATATGTACACGTAATATGTGCAGGTAATATGTACAGGTAATATGTACAGGTAATATGTACAGGTAATATGTACGAGGTAATATGTGCAGGTAATATGTACGAGGTAATATGTGCAGGTAATATGTACGAGGTAATATCTACAGGTAATATGTGCAGGTAATATGTACAGGTAATATGTACGAGGTAATATTTGCAGGTAATATGTACAGGTAATATGTACGAGGTAATATGTGCAGGTAATATCTACAGGTAATATGTACGAGGTAATATGTGCAGGTAATATGTACAGGTAATATGTGCAGGTAATATGTGCAGGTAATATATGCAGGTAATATATGCAGGTAATATGTGCAGGTAATATATGCAGGTAATATGTGCAGGTAATATGTACAGGTAATATCTACAGGTAATATGTGCAGGTAATATGTACAGGTAATATGTGCAGGTAATATATGCAGGTAATATGTGCAGGTAATATGTACAGGTAATATGTACAGGTAATATATGCAGGTAATATGTGCAGGTAATATGTACAGGTAATATGTGCAGGTAATATATGCAGGTAATATGTGCAGGTAATATGTGCAGGTAATATATGCAGGTAATATGTGCAGGTAATATGTGCAGGTAATATATGCAGGTAATATGTGCAGGTAATATGTACAGGTAATATCTACAGGTAATATGTACAGGTAATATATGCAGGTAATATGTGCAGGTAATATGTACAGGTAATATGTGCAGGTAATATATGCAGGTAATATGTGCAGGTAATATGTACAGGTAATATGTGCAGGTAATATATGCAGGTAATATGTGCAGGTAATATGTACAGGTAATATGTACAGGTAATATATGCAGGTAATATGTGCAGGTAATATGTACAGGTAATATATGCAGGTAATATATGCAGGTAATATGTGCAGGTAATATGTGCAGGTAATATATGCAGGTAATATATGCAGGTAATATGTGCAGGTAATATGTGCAGGTAATATATGCAGGTAATATGTGCAGGTAATATGTACAGGTAATATCTACAGGTAATATGTGCAGGTAATATGTGCAGGTAATATGTACAGGTAATATGTGCAGGTAATATGTACAGGTAATATCTACAGGTAATATGTGCAGGTAATATGTACAGGTAATATCTACAGGTAATATGTGCAGGTAATATGTGCAGGTAATATGTACAGGTAATATCTACAGGTAATATCTACAGGTAATATGTGCAGGTAATATGTGCAGGTAATATATGCAGGTAATATGTGCAGGTAATATGTGCAGGTAATATATGCATGTAGGCGGTGGCAACCCAACATTCAGGGTGGGTTTTGAGCCCTACATTTTAAGCTAAAAAAAGGTTGCCTGTCTTTCATGTTATTTTGGAATTAATATGTGTCATATATCAGTTTGCAAAAATAAGTTAATAAAGCCGCATACAAACATGGTCTCTTTTTTTTTTTTTTTTTTAGTAAGACAGCTCCAAAACGCAGGTGCAGCTCAGTGCTTTATGTTGTGGTGGGGTAGCCAGCAGAAAATACGTAGCGTAGGGGTTGGTAATGTTCTCTAGTTGCGCCATGATTGGCTCAGCGTTCTGTCACTCATGGGGAAACTACATCACCGCCAAATCTAAGGGTAGAGCAACATTGGCCATGCTATCAATCCAGCATGAATTCTGCCGTGCTCAAAACAACTGTTAACTCGGATCTGGGAAATCTGACTTCAGTGAGTTCAAGACAACTGGGAACTCGGGAAACAATTGAGCTCAGACTGGGAAAATACGTTTTGAACAGTCATCCAGCTCGGAATTGTAAATCGGGAACTTGGGCCTCTTTCTCGATCTACGACCTGAAGATCACTGATGTTATCATCATTCGACCTTGTTTTTTTCAGAGTTCCCAGTTGTCTTGAAAGCACCATACATTCAGAAAATGCCAGACTTTGATGACAAAGTTTGATGACAAAATTTTCCAATGAAGGACCGCCGCTCCACCTTCCTGTTCAAGTGAGCACAACACAACAAGATGAGTCCAAAAATGTATTGTAAACTGATGCATAAATTATGTAATATGCCAGGGAAATATGTATACTGTAGCTAAGAAAGTAATACTAAGTGTATGTTGTGTAGTAAGTTGTTAGTAGCCCATGTGCCTCACCCTAATAATTTGGTTTATTTTCACCTCTTAATTAATTTCACCTACGGTTCTGACTTGGTGGGTCACATGTAGCCTATAACCTGTTTTAGAGAAATGTAATCATTGAATTTTATTTACCTGTTATTTTACCAGGTAAGTTGACTGAGAACACGTTCTCATTTGCAGCAACGACCTGGGGAATAGTTACAGGGGAGAGGAGGGGGATGAATGAGCCAATTGTAAACTGGGGATTATTAGGTGACTGTGATGGTTTGAGGGCCAGATAGGGAATTTAGCCAGGACACCGGGGTTAACACCCCTACTCTTACGATAAGTGCCATGGGATCTGTAATGACCTCAGAGAGTCAGGACACCCGTTTAACGTCCCATCCGAAAGAGTAAGAGCATTGTAAGAGCATTCACTGTCTGCTTATATGCTCCCTTTTCTTATCCTACGGTTCTGACTTGGTGTACACAGAGAATAATGTAAGAACGGGCCATGTTCTGAATTCTGTTGCTGTACATGTGTCACCGTTTTAGAACAATTAATGTATTGTTTAGTAGCTTTGCTGGCATGCACCCCCCCCCCCCCCCCAAATGTGTTTTCCCCAACAAGATGTACATGCTAAAATGGCCACTGCAGGTAGGTAGGGGTAAAGATGACTAGGCAATCCGGATAGATAATAAACAGAGTAGCGTATGTGAAGAATGTTAAAGTGTGTCTATGTGTGAGTGTGTGTTGCGTCAATGGGTGCGTTCGTAAATTCACTCTGGCTATCTACTCCGATTTCAGAGCCCTCTCTGCGGGTGCCAGAGCGCAGAATAACTGAGGAATATACAAACGCTCAAAACCCCTTGAATATGACAAGTGTCAGTAAACCTCGGAGAAAAATCATAATTCAATTGTTGCCAGCAGCAACGTTACAGTCACCAACGCTCTGGATAACATGAAACCGTCTAATCAGCTCTGCTTGGGCGGCTGTTCTCTCATTTGTGTCTGGAAGTAGCTAGCAAGTTAGCCAACGTTAGCCAGTTAGCCGTTGTGAGGTCAGAACGCTCAGATCAACCCAGAATGTACTCCTCGGCCAGAACGTCCAGTGTGCGCTCTGAACACTCCGGAGCAAAAACGCTCTGAATTTACGAACGCACCCAATATGTTTGAATTTTGTCACTATTTCTATTTAATTTGGTATCTTCTCTTTAACTCTGTATTGTTGGTATAGGACCCGTAAGTAAGCACTTCACTGTTAATCTACACCTGTTGTCTACGAAGCATCTGACAAATACAATTTGACTTGATTTAATCTCAACTACAAGTATTGTTTTAGTGACTACTGGTTATAATATAGAAGAAGAAAAAAACCGCACAACTATTTAGGCGAGGTGCTGGCTAGCGGAGTAGAAAACGTGAAAATAAGAGGACCGCACACTAGGAGCTCAGACAGCCAAACTGTCTTCATCAGGGTATAATCACAAACACTGCAGGATGACTCGTTTATATAGTGTCAAAAGACACAGGTGTCTGTAATCATGGCCAAGAGTGGCCTAATATCATTGGTTAATTATCAAATATTAAAATGGCATACAAAGAACAGCATACAAACAACAAATGGATAGCATACGATCATAAACTCATTTTCGACTACACAAGCTTACAAACAATTACAATGGCAAAGTCACAATAATCACAAGAATGGCTTCAGACCAAAGTATACGTTGAGACGGAAGGGAGCAAGGGTCTTTAAGTTAAAGATCCAGACAGACTCTCGTTTTAACAATAAATTATCCCTCTCCTAGGGAGGGTGACATGTTCGATGCCAATATAACGCAGAGACGAAATCGAGTGGCCTGCCTCCAAGAAGTGGGCCGCAACTGGGTAAGCAAAGTGTTTACACCTAATGGTACTACGATGCTCTGAGATACGTACTTTTAATTCGCGCTTTGTTTTATCCACATCATTTTTACCACAATGACAAGTTATAAGATAAATAACTGCCTTAGTGGAACACGTTTTAGTGGAACACACCTTTTAATTGGGATCGATTTCCCTGTTTGTGGGTGTTTGAGGGATCTACATATATAAGTGCATTGAGCACAGCCATTACATTTGTAATTTCCATCCAGTAGGGGCGCAAATAGACGTTGTTCAGGAATATCTTGGGGTGGTAAATAAGAGTGTACCAATTGGTCTCTTAGATTTCTGCCCCGCGAGAATACGACCAAGGGAAGGTTCGAAAACACATTACCGAGACTATCATCGGATTTTAGAATGTTGCAATGTTTGTGAACGATTCCCTTAATTTGGTCAGAACGCTTTAAATAGCGGGTAGTTAGAACACAAGAATGCGTATTTTTGCGAGACTGCCCTTGAAAAAGGTCATGTCTCGTTTTGAATTTTCTCAATGGCAATATTAATCTGATCATTTTTGTAGCCCCTCTCCTTGAACTTTCTTTGCGTCTCAGACATATCTGTCGAAATCGGATTGTTTTATGCAAAATATTTTGATTCGACAGAATTGGCTGTAGGGCAAACTATTTTTCAAGTGAAGTGGGTGCCAACTATCAGCCCTCAAACTGTTACGATCAGTAGGCTTCCTGTAAAGCTAGGTGGTAATCTATCAACGTCAAAATAAAAGCTTCGGGTGTATGTTGCCTTACCATAATGCCTAACCATAACCTTTTAAAAAACTTCCAGCAGAAAACCCCGATAGCCAGGCAGAGCCACGTCAAGCCCATTTTATAGACCTGTGGCGTCCTCTAGTGGCGAAAATAAGGACGTGAATCAAGTGGGCGGAGACAGAACTGGCAAGAATATGGAGAGAGAAAAAAATTACATTGAACAAATTCAAACGCTTTTCCTGGAAATTCTACGGAACCCGCCACAACTTCACCACATGACATTTCAGAAAGAAAATGCGACACTCCTTCCCCGAACACTGGAAGGCCCAGATTTCATTCAATGGCCGCGGTTACTTAACCATTATTTCATTAAATATCACAGACAGGACATTTTGGACCCTGGCACCACCGAGAAAGATACAACTTCAAGCCACATGTAGGTTTTGATCACGTTTTAGAAGAGTAAAAAGGTTGAACCGAAAGCAGCACACCAGCCCGTCACTAGGCGATTACAACATCGTCTACTCATACGGGGTTCCCGTAAACCCATCGTTATTGTAACCAGATGACCATATTGTAAACACTTTCGATATTACTAATTGTGAAAGGATAAAACACAGCTGGCAGAAACGCAACATGCAAAATGCGTTTGCTACTTTTCCTAAAGCCTACGTCTTAGTAGTTTTAGGCAAAGAATAGGAAACTTCTCATCTACCTTGTGACGTTGTAGTAGCCTGCCTAATAAATGTTTGGAACAATGCATCCTAATTAAGAGATGATTATGCGCGTTGGTTACAAGCGTTGGACATAGCATACCAGTAGCCTATAAAGTAGGCATTAACTCAATGCCATTCGTCCTAGATCTAATTTTGGGTAAACATTCTCTGATACGGCAATTCTGGTTAATTATGCAACATTATAAGCCTGTGTTAATTAGTCTATAACAGTAACATCGTTTATCGTACCTGTTTGTGCATGCTGCTTTCTCATGGGAGGTGCCGTTGCTGCACACTGTAACAGAAAAAATAACGTCGTAACACATCTTCTTTCCACACGAATGACGTTCGTTCAGCCACGTAGCCTCCCAAAACCGTTCCCCAAATTAAGTAATAGCTGAATAATGTGTCAAAAATCCTTACTCCATTTAGAAAATGTCGTCTTGCAGAAACTGTACACGCAGACACATTATGAAATCGTTGCTTGGGAGAGATGAGAGCATTTAGAGAATCAGCCATGGGCATGGCACAACGATTAGTCTCGTGTTGTTGCACAATTTCAAAGCTGTACAGTAATCTCTAATCTTGCTTATCGTCTTCCAAAATGAATGTACAGCCCTCTCGCAGAAGAATTGAACATTCCGTTTCAAAATCGCCAAGCGAAGTACGTAGCTGCTACAACCGCCGGTATAGGCTATGCGTGCACCGCGGGCGGGTTTGCCACACGCATGTTCAATCCAAACAAGCCTTTAGATATTAATATATTTTAGGACACCAAGACCAAAGCGGCGATGGATACTAAGAAATTGCGCAGTTCTTAATCAATTGAAACGCATACTGTTTTCCCAACTCTTCTCTGTTGTAATGGCTCTTATCTTCCTCCTCCCTCCCTCTCGCTCTCTCTCTCTTTCCCTCTCATGCAGGTTTATTTTTGGTGGACGAGTCTTGGACATAAACTGCCAGCCTTATTACTCACTGGCAAACACACTGTAGGGCTTGCTGAAATGCTCTTAGCCTCTATTCTTCAGAGCACAAATGACCCTGATTTTTCCATTATTTGAGGGTTTGATCAATAATTTCTGCTATAATTTCAGTTGGACATAATGTAAGTCCATAAGGGGCATTTAGGATTTATAAAGTGATTTTATATAGTGATTTCCTTTAGATAACAGGCCAGTTCACCACCGTGGATAATAGTTAGTTTACTAAACACACTATCAAGGGTTAGCACATTGGATTTTACAAAACATTTCTCTAGGAATAGTGGATCTCGTTTTACAGCATTTAATTGAATAAGCAGACTGGAAAGGTTTGCTTCCAATAGAAAATGCCTCAAACAAACACCAGAGGAGTTCTGTAAAAGACAAGGTGATTTTTTTTACTATTGACCCTTTGAAACACACACACACACACACACACTCCTCTTCTTCAGAAAGTGTAATGCACAATAACGACTGTACATGTTACGTTGAGAGTTTTCTCATCTCAAATTAAAAATGCGTTTCTCGCTTTCAACAAACAAGACTGAGCCAACACTTTCCCTTGCAACACTGCCTCAGAGGAACTTAAAAGCTTATTTGAATTTGAATTCAGCATGTTGCTATGAGCTCCCGAACAACAACTGGTAGCACACGCACACACACACACACACAGCCCAGACCTGGGCCACATAAAGAGGCCCTTAACGGTCTCTCCGTCTCTTTCAGAAGGCATTCCCACCTGAATACGGCCTTGAACTGGAGGGAGGCGCTCACTCCCTCCCTCCTTCACAACCGTTTCTTCTGTTTCCCTTTCTCCCTAGCCCCTCTCTTGTTTTCCCCTCCTTTGAATAACTTTGTGTTGAAGCATTTTACAGTGTGTGTGTGTGCCTGTGTGTGTGTCTAGAGTGAGTACTCGCTCAGCAAATGTCTCTTGATTTAGTTCATTAGAATGCCCCTCCTACTTCCACTTTGAGAAAATGTGTTAGCATAAATATTTCCATCTCATCTCGTTAAGCACATTGTGTTTGTGTGTGTGTGTGTGTGTGTGTGTGTGTGTGTGTATGCACACAGTTTGCCATCCTGACATAAAATGTGCCAATCAGACATTTCAGCACTTTGCCAATCCTACAAACAAACGCAGAAAGTTGAAGCATACACACACAGCAGGGTTTTTTTCTGGATCACCACCAGCGGTGGTGGGTGTGGCAGAGGGCGTGGCAATGGGAGGAGTTGGCGCTGGATTTGAGATGGAGCTGGATTCTGCCATGGAGCTGAGAGAAAATGCAATTCTGTGCATTATGCCATGGCTAATGCGGTGTTCTTTTGCTGAAACGTAATAACAACATCAATACTGCTAAATTAATAGTTTTTTGGAATTTGAAATTCTCCCTGACTGTCTTCTCTTTTATTTTGGGGATTGTTCATTCTCAAAGATTATATTATTAAAAAATATATATATTTTCACTCTACTTTCTATCAAGGTTTTAGTAATTTAAATTCACACTGAATGTGTTTTTCCATCCCAAGAAATAAACAATAATATTTAGACATTAGGGCTTGAACTCCTTGATCTTCCTTAGTGACATCTGGATGTTGTGAATGTCTCTGTGTGTTACTGTGTCTTCTGTGTGAAATGTTGTTTACCTGGGCAGGAATATATATATACAGTGGGGCAAAAAAGTATTGTCAGCCACCAATTGTGCAAGTTCTCCCACTTAAAAAGATGAGAGGCCTGTAATTTTCATCATAGGTACACTTCAACTATGACAGACAAAATGAAAAAAAAAAATCCAGAAAATCACATTGTAGGATTTTGAATGAATTTGCAAATTATGGTGGAAAATAAGTATTTGGTCACCTACAAACAAGCAAAATTTCTGGCTCTCACAGACCTGTAACCTCTTCTTTAAGAGGCTCCTCTGTCCTCCACTCGTTACCTGTATTAATGGCACCTGTTTGAACTTGTTATCAGTATAAAAGACACCTGTCCACAACCTCAAACAGTCACACTCCAAACTCCACTATGGCCAAGACCAAAGAGCTGTCAAAGGACACCAGAAACAAAATTGTAGACCTGCACCAGGCTGGGAAGACTGAATCTGCAATAGGTAAGCAGCTTGGTTTGAAGAAATCAACTGTGGGAGCAATTATTAGGAAATGGAAGACATACAAGACCACTGATAATCTCCCTCGATCTGGGGCTCCACGCAAGATCTCACCCTGTGGGGTCAAAATGATCACAAGAATGGTGAGCAAAAATCCCAGAACCACACGGGGGGACCTAGTGAATGACCTGCAGAGAGCTGGGTCCAAAGTAACAAAGCCTACCATCAGTAACACACTGCGCCGCCAGGGACTCAAATCCTGCAGTGCCAGACGTGTCCCCTGCTTAAGCCAGTACATGTCCAGGCCCGTCTGAAGTTTGCTAGAGAGCATTTGGATGATCCAGAAGAAGATTGGGAGAATGTCATATGGTCAGATGAAACCAAAATATAACTTTTTGGTAAAAACTCAACTCGTCGTGTTTGGAGGACAAAGAATGCTGAGTTGCATCCAAAGAACACCATACCTACTGTGAAGCATGGGTGTGGAAACATCATGCTTTGGGGCTGTTTTTCTGCAAAGGGACCAGGACGACTGATCCGTGTAAAGGAAAGAATGAATGGGGCCATGTATCGTGAGATTTTGAGTGAACACCTCCTTCCATCAGCAAGGGCATTGAAGATGAAACGTGGCTGGGTGTTTCAGCATGACAATGGTCCCAAACACACCGCCCGGGCAACGAAGGAGTGGCTTTGTAAGAAGCATTTCAAGGTCCTGGAGTGGCCTAGCCAGTCTCCAGATCTCAACCCCATAGAAAATCTTTGGAGGGAGTTGAAAGTCCGTGTTGCCAAGCAACAGCCCCAAAACATCACTGCTCTAGAGGAGATCTGCATGGAATGGGCCAAAATACCAGCAACAGTGTGTGAAAACCTTGTGAAGACTTACAGAAAACGTTTGACCTCTGTCATTGCCAACAAAGGGTATATAAAAGTATTGAGATACACTTTTGTTATTGACCAAATACTTATTTTCCATCATAATTTGCAAATAAATTCATTAAAAATCCCACAATGTGATTTTCTGGATTTTTTTTCTTCTCATTTTGTCTGTCATAGTTGAAGTGTACCTATGATGAAAATGACAGGCCTCTCATCTTTTTAAGTGGGAGAACTTGCACATTTGGTGGCTGACTAAATACTTTTTGCCCCACAGTATGTAATGGACATATAATGGATTTCAATGGCAGAAAAATCCCTGCACAGGTAAACAACATTTCACACCGTAACACACAGAGACATTCACATCCAGATGTCACTAAGGAAGATCAAGGAGTTCAAGCACCCAGAGTTCTCATGGCACATTCATTCATACAGTCTGGGAGTGCTCTTTTGGCAATCAGTGGCTTCATCATTATCAAGCATTTTGTCCAAACGCATTCCATGTCTTTGCAACGTGCTACTGCTTAATGATGAGTCTTCACTTAACTTAACATACAGGCATAGAAGGAGTTGGCTCGCCAGACTAATAGCAGCCAAGAAAATGGTTGCCTTACGATACGATGGCAAGCCCCACACACTCTGCCACACCAGCAATGAATTTCCTCATTCCTGGTCATAGCTCAACTTGAATGACCAATCTCTTGAATGCACGGCGCAAAGTCAGACAATGTTAATATGGACTACAACACTTGGCAGTTTAAAATCACTTATTTGATATACAGTGCCTTCGGAAAGTATTCAGACCCCTTCCCCTTTTCCACATTTTGTTACGTTGCAGCCTTATTCTAAAATGGATTCATTTGTTCTCCCGCATCAATCTACACACAATACCCCATAATGACAAAGCAAAAAATAATTTATAAAAATAAATATGTAAACATAAATGTAAACATTTACATAAGTATTCCGACCCTTAACGCAGTACTTTGTTGAAGCACTTTTGGCAGCGATTACAGCCTCAAGTCTTCTTGGGTCTGACGCTAAAAGCTTGGCACTCCTGTATTTGGGGTGTTTTTCCCATTCATCTCTGCAGATCCTCTCAAGCTCTGTCAAGTTGGATGGGGAGCGTCGCTGCATAGCTATTTTCAGGTTTCTCCAGAGATGTTAGATCGGGTTCAAGTCCGGACTCTGGCTGGGTCACTCAAGCACAATCAGAGGCTTGTCCCGAAGCCACTCCTGCATTGTCTTGGCTGTGTGTCCTGTTGGAAGGTGAACCTTCGCCCCCAGTCGGAGGTCCTGAGCGCTCTGGAGCAGGTTTTCATCAAGGATGTCTCTGTACTTTGCTCCGTTCATCTTTGCCTCGATCCTGACTAGTCTCCCAGTCCCTGCCTCTGAAAAACATCCCCACAGCATGATGCTGCCACCACCATGCTTCACCATAGGGATGGTGCCAGGTTTCCTCCAGACGTGATGCTTGGCATTCAAGCCAAAGAGTTCAATCTTGGTTTCATCAGACCAGATGATCTTGTTTCTCATGGTCAGAGTCCTTTAAGTGCTGTCATGTGCCTTTTATTGCCTTTTATTTGCTGCAGAAATGGTTGTCCTTCTGGAAGGTTCTCCCATCTCCACAGATGAACTCTAGAGCTCTGTCAGAGTGAACATTGGGTTCTTGGTCCCCTCCCTGACCAAGGCCCTTCTCCCCCGATTGCTCAAATTGGCTGGGCGGCCAGCTCTAGGAAGAGTCTTGGTGTTTCCAAACTTCATCCATTTAAGAATGATGGAGGCTACTGTGTTCTTGGGGACCTTCAATGCTGCAGAAATTGTTTGGTACCCTTCCCCAGATCTGTGCCTCGACACAATCCTGTCTCGGAGCTCTACGGACAATTCCTTTGACCTCATGGCTTGGTCTTTGCTCTGACATGCACTGTCAACTGTGGGACCTTATATAGACAGGTGTGCGTCTTTCCAAATCATGACCAATCAATTGAATTTACCACAAGTGGACTCCAATCAAGGATGACTAATGGCCTAGTTAAATAAATGTTAAATAAAATAAATAAAATCGAAACAAGATGCATCTGAGCTCAATTTCAAGTCTCATTAGCAAAGGTTCTGAATACTTATGTAAATAAGGTACTTCTGTTTTGCATTTTTTATACATTTGCAAAAATGGCAAAAAAAACTGTTTTTAGCTTTATCATTATGGAGTATTGTGTGTAGATTGCTGAGGATACATTTAAAAAATATATACATTTTAGAATAAGCCTGTAACGTAACAAAATGTGGAAAAAGTCAAGGGGTCTGAATACTTTCCCGAAGGCACTGTATGCACTCAGATAAGCAGGTCCTGTAGGTGGGAAGGGAAGTCTGAGATAAATGTGTGTATGTGTAATGTCTGTTGGTTTGGGTTTTTCTGTCCTGTCAACCAAAAAAGTATAAAAACTTGATCACGAAAAAAGGGGTACAAGGTTCTACTGTGGATAATACATCTAGTCTGTCTGTGTGTCTGAATAATTACCAGATAATAATTACAATGAAGAGATGGTCTATTTATTCAAGTGTGTGTGTGATGTAATGTCTGTGTCCTGTCTCTGTGTGTGCGTGTGTGTGCCTTTAATGTATTGTGGAGAGCTCTTTCAGCAGGTTAAAAGGGGTCACAGTGGAAAGAGTGATGTAGTGCTGTATTAGGAAGTGAATCATGAGGAGTTGAAAATAGAGCAATGTGGGAGTCCTTGATACAACCATATCAGTCATACCCCAAAGAGTAAATCAACATTTATTTTATTTGCAAAATCAGTTAATTAATTCATATTTTATTCTAATTATTAAAAAATATTAGAATAAAGTACTATCATTTCAGTACATTTTTTGAGGAATTTGAATATATTTAAACAAATAAAACCCTAACATAAATAACAAGAATGATGCAAATGAACATAGAAAATATTCAAATGACTATTCAAGAGGCATGTGGTGGAGAATGTGTGTGTTTTACTTAAGATTATTGTATTCATTAATACAGTGTGATTCCGAGATGTGCATGAAGGTTGTGTATACTGTGTGTGTGTGTGTAGCCACTTAGTTGTCTAGACTCATGAGCAGAGCGGTTCCTCTCTTGATCCAGTGGTCAAAAGGCACAGCTCCAGACTTCAGGTCCACCCCCACCACAAAGGAGGGTCTTCCCCCATCGCCCGAACGCACTGGGAAGTAGTAGCATGGACACAAGTACATACCTAGACACACACACACACACACACACACACACACACACACACACACACACACACACACACACACACACACACACACACACACACACACACACACATCAGTCACTTGGCAGATACAGACAGAGAGAGAGAGAAAGAGAGAAACACAGAGAGAGAGAGACACATAGAGAGAGAGACACACATAGAGAGAGAGACACATAGAGAGAGAGAGAGACACAGAGAGAGAGAGAGACACACAGAGAGAACGAGAAACAGAGAGAGAGACACAGAGAGAGAGAGATGTTTTATTTTTTTTGTCTTACTCTTGGCTATCTTCTTGCGGTTCTCAACAGGTTTGAAGTGGATGGTGGGGATGGGGCAGACCAGCTGCATTGGCTTAGCCTCCACCAGACAGGAGTTCTTCTTGTCCCAGCCAGCCCCTTCCAGATACAGCCCCCGGATAAACACCCCGTCCTGAGGAGGGGAGGAAAGAGGGAGGAAGAAGGAGAAAGTTGCATGACTTACAATAGATTAGGGTTTTCTTCTGACCATGCGGTCTGACCAGGAAGAGTATTCCGAGCCCTAAACTAGACACATTGAGGGAAAAGAGTTGTGAAGAAAAGGACACTGATTTATAGTGAAAACGGGTGTCTCACCTTGGGTGGGAAAAGGAGGTTGTTGTCGTCCACTGTCGCAACAATAAACTCCCAGGATAGAGTGTCCACTGACACCTGTGGGTAATACATAAGTGTTAGTCAGATTTTCACTAAGTCTCCCATTGACCTCAACGCATGACGAAGTGAACATTTTACTTTAGAGGTTAACTTGGCAAGGTTGAAGTTCAAGTACTCTTTATTATCCCGACAGCGGTACTGCATATCCTTAGAAAGTTATTTTGTGGGCATAATTAGAAACCAAACACGACCCACTCCTGTGCAGCATTTTACGAGGGTGTGCGGTATAGAGTAGTTTTGGTTAGTTTGTGAACACAGTTTGAACGTTTTCTCAGTCGTTGTGTTTGGTGAGTGTGCAGAGTAAGGGGTCTGTGCTGTGTACGTGTTTGTGTTGGTGTGTGTGTGTATAAATAAACAGTACCAGTCCAAAGTTTGGACACACCGACTCATTCAAGGGTTTTTCTTTATTTTTACTATTTTCTACATTGCAGAATAATAGTGAAGACATCAACTATGAAGACGAAGAGTAATTGAACAGATGATCTCCGCATGTGTGGTTCCCACCGTGAAGCATGAAAGAGGAGGTGTGATGGTGACACTGTCAGTGATTTATTTTGAATTCAAGGCTCACTTAACCAGCATGGCTACCACAGCATTCTGCAGAGATACGCCATCCCATCTGGTTTGCGCTTAGTCGGAGTGTCATTTGTTTTTCAACAAGACAATGACCCAACACACCTCCAGGCTGTGTAAGTGCTATTGCTATCTAGGAGAGTTCTCCTTCTTGGTGAAAAAGCACTTACACAGCCTGGAGGTGTGTTGGGATTGCTGCATCAGATGACCTGGCCTCCACAATCACCTGACCTCAACCCAATTGAGATGCTTTGGGATGAGTTGGACCGCAAAGTGAAGGAAAGCAGCCAACAATTGCTCAGCATATGTTTTTTTATTTTATTTTACAAGGCAAGTCAGTTAAGAACAAATTCTTATTTTCAATGACGGCCTACCAGGGAACAGTGTGTTAACTGCCTTCGTCAGATCGACAGATTTTTACCTTGTCAGCTCGGGGATTCAATCTTGCAACCTTTCGGTTACTAGTCCAACACTCTAACCACTAGTCTACCTGCCTCCATGTCGGAACTCCTTCAAGAGACTGTTGGAAAAGCATTCCAGGTGAAGCTGGTTGAGAGAATGCCAAGAGTGTGCAAAGCTGTCATCAAGGCAAAGGGTGGCTACTTTGAAGAATCTAAAATATATTTAGATCTGTTTAACACTTTTTTGGTTACTACATGATTCCATATGTGTTATTTAATAGTTCTGATGTCTTCACTATTATTCTACAATGTAGAAAATAGTAAAAATAAAGAAAAACCCTTGAATGAGTAGGTGTGTCCAAACTTTTGACTGGTTCAGTATGTGTGTGTGGCCTCACGCTGTGCTGACGTGCGGACGACTGTAACACAGCGGTGAGGAAGCCAGTGGGAAAGGTGAAGCCAGAGAGCCAGAAGAGGGTAGGGGGGTGGGCCGTCTCTGCCCAGCGGGCAAACTGCTCCACGCGCTGGCACAGGTCCCTGGTCCACGATGCCAGCGGCTTCAAAGACGGGTATGCCTGAGGAGGACGGAGGAGACAAGACACTTCAGACAGGCAAAGAAAGAGACAGAGACACACAGCAACGTCAATAGTATATGCTGTCCTGCTATAGTAACTGTCCCAGCAGCATCATATGAACCTGTAGTGTTCGGTTCCTCTAGGCCTGTACTCAGTGAGTCAGTGTTCTGTTATTGAAGGTGCGTTAACCCATCATCCTGCCTGCACAGACTACCTCCCAAATGGCACCCTATGCCCAATACAGTGCACTACATATGTAGTGCACTAGGGTAGGGAATTAGGGTGCCATTTGGGAAGCAACACTCATTTTCTACTGACTGACCCCATACACACTAAACTGGAAACACAATCCAACTGTTATTATGTCCTAAGGTTCAATTCTTCATTAAAACAGTGTACAACTCGTTCCAGTAGTCAGTGAGACCGCTGTGGTCTGCCAGAGATTCTACTGCGTGTTGGGGGATGGGGCGGATGAAAAAAGGAGTGTGTGTGTGTCTCTTCAGAGGGGTCATTGAGGGCAGTTTATGTTTATGTGGGTGCGCCCTTGTGTGTGTGTGTGTGTGTGTGTGTGTGGCTGTGTGTGTGTGTGGGTGTGCGTGTCTGCCTGTGTGTGTGTCTGGTCCACTGGGTCATCAGGTGGACACTTGGTGCCTAAACAAAGTCACAATGCCGTATCTGGGGCTGAGGGGAAGCTGGGGGGGTAATTGCAGTGTAATAAGTAGAGTAAACCTGCTGTCTCTGCTCCAGTTCCCTTCCTAAAGCCCAACCAGCCCAGTGCTGACTATTACAGTACAGCCAGACAAAGAGAGACAGACAGTGGGAGAGACAGAGGGAGAGACAGAGGGAGAGAGAGAGAGAGAGAAAAAAGAAAGAGGGAGAGCGAGCGAGAGAGAGAGAGGAGAGAGAAAAAGAGAGTGCGAGAAAGAGACAGAGAAAGAGGGAGAGGGGGAGAGAGAGAAAGAGAGTGAGAGAGCGAGAGAAAGGGACAGAGAGAGAGGGAGAGCGAGAGGGAAAGAGGCCTGCTCTACCCTGTTACTGGCCCCCTCTTTATGAGAGGAGGACAGGATGGCCATTAATGCTTCAGCTCCAGCTGTGTCTCTCTCTCTCTCAACTCCACTGCCTCATTACTCTACCCTCTATATCTAGTCCCCTACTTCCTTCTGCTTTCCTCACTATTTTTTCCCCTGTCTGTCAAGCTCTCTCTCCCTTCTCTTTCTCTCATTGATTGCCTGTCTCTCTCGCTCTCTTCCCCTTCTCTTTCTCTCATTGATTGCCCCTCTCTCTCTCCCTGTCCCTGCTCCGGGGATGAACAACAACCCCTTCTAGAACACTATCCCCCCTCCTTCTCTTGCTCTCTCTCCTTCCGTCCGTCTGTCCATGTTCCATTCACCCCTGGCAGGCATGGCAGACTGTCATTATATTTCTGCTCCCTCAGACTCATGGCTTTAATTTTGGCCAGGCTGCCTCGCTCGTCCTAGAAAACGTGGATCTGTGTGTGTGTGTGCGCGCGGGCGCATGTGTGAGTATGTGCGTGTCCCTTCCCCCCTCTCCTGCCCCAGGCTCACACACTGACGTTTTCCAGTCCGATCAGATTGCTCCCTTTGACATAGCCGAGATGGCTTCTGACAGCCTCCATGTTCTTCTATAAATCACACTAATACTGGACTGTCCCAGTGGGCCCACACTGGTTGAATCAACGTTGTTTCCACGTCATTTCAATGAAATTCCGTTAAACCAACGTGGAATAGACATTGAATTGACGTCTGTGCCCAGTGGGTATGTCCCCACTACCCAGATTGACCATTCATTTGACCATGGAAGCGTGTTTTGGGGAAAGTATGGTATTAAATGCTACATAAGGGAATGGATCTTTATGTACCATCAACAGCTGCTGCTCTGCCTTGATAGTGTCTGTGGGTTGTCTTGTTGTTAGGTATGAGGCTGAATATGTAACGTCATCAATTCAACCTCACTGTGTCTATCAGCAGAACATTCCTCTAAAGTCAAATTGAAATCACATTTTGTTGGTCACGTGCCGAATACAACAGGTGTAGACTTTACAGTGAAATGCTTACTTACGAGCCCCTAGCCAACAACGCAGAGTTAAAAAGTAAGACAAATATTTGCAGAATAAAAAAGGAAATAGTAACACAGTAGAAACAATAAGGAGGCTATGTGCAAGGAGTACCAGTACTGAGTCAATGTGCGGGGGAACGAGGTAGTTGAGGTAATTGAAGTAATACAGATTCTACATGTGTGTAGGGGTAAAAGTCACTAGGCAATCAGGACATACAGTGCCTTCGGAAAGTATTCAGACCCCTTGACTTCTTCCACATTTTGTTATGTTACAGCCTTATTCTAAAATGGATTAAATAAAAACAATTCCTCAGCAATCTACACACAATACCCCATAATGACAAAAAAAATAATGGCGAAAATAGGTTTTAGAAATGTTTGCAAATGTATTAAAGGATTGTGTCGAGGCACAGATTTGAAGAAGTGTACCAAAAAATCTCTGCAGCATTAAAAGGTTCCCAAGAACACAGTGACCTCCATAATTCTTAAATGGAAGAAGTTTGGAACCACCAAGACTTCCTAGAGCTGGCCGCCTGGGAACCCGATGGTCATTCTGACAGAGCTCTAGAGTTCCTCTGTGGAGATGGGAGAACCTTCCAGAAGGACAACCATCTCTGCAGCACTCCACCAATCAGGCCTTTATGGTTGAGTGGCCAGACGGAAGCCACTCCTCAGTAAAAGGCTCATGACAGCCCGCTTGAGGTTTGCCCAAACATAACTAAAGACTCTCAGATCATGAGAAACAAGATTCTCTGGTCTGATGAAACCCAGATTGAACTCTTTGGCCTGAATGCCAAGTGTCACATCTGGAGGAAACCTGACACCATCCCTACGATGAAGCATGGTGGTGGCAGCATCACGCTGTGGGTCTATTTTTCAGCAGCAGGGACTGGGAGTCAGGATCGAGGCAAAGATAAATGGAGCAAAGTACCTGCTCCAGAGCCCACAGGACCTCAGACTGGGGCGACTGTTCACCTTCCAACAAGACAACAACCCTAAGCACACAGCCAAGACAACGCATCAGTGGCTTGGAGACAAGTCTCTGAATGACGACGAGTGGCCCAGCCAGGGGCCTGACTTGAACCCCAATTGAACATCTCTGGCGAGACCTGAAAATAGCTGTGCAGCGACGCTCCCCATCCAACCTGACAGAGCTTGAGAGGATCTGCAGAGAAGAATGGGAGAAACACCCCAAATACAGGTGTGCCAAGCTTGTAGCGTCAGACCCAAGACTTGAGGCTGTAATCGCTGCCAAAGGTGCTTCAACAAAGTACTGAGTAAAGGGTCTGAATACTTATGTAAATGTGGTATTGATTTAAAAAAAAAATATATATATATATATATATATATATATATATATATATATATATATATATATATATATATATATATATAAATTAGCAAGAGAAAATCTATAAACTTGTTTTTGCTTTGTCATCATGGGGTATTGTGTGTGAATTGATGAGGGGAAAAAACGATTTCATCAATTTTTAGAATAAGGCTGTAACCTAACAAAATGTGGAAAAAGTCAAGGGTCTGAATACTTTCCGAATAGCCTTTAGCTCAGTGCGGATGTTGTCTGTAATCCATGGCTTCTGGTTGGGATATGTACGTATGTATGGTCACTGTGGGGACAACGTCGTCGATGCACTTATTAATGAAGCCGGTGACCGATGTGGTAAACACCTCAATGCCATCAGATGAATCCCAGAACATATGCCAATCTGTGCTAGCGAAAGAGTCCTGTAGCTTAGCATCCGCTTCATCGAACCACTTCTGTATTGAGCTGGCAATTCCTGTTTTGAGTTTTTGCTTGTTAGCAGAAATCAGGAGGATAGAGCTATGGCCCTATTTGCCAAATGGAGGGCGAGAGAGAGATGTGTATGTGTCTCTGTGTGTGTGGTAAAGGTGATCTAGAGTTGTAATTCCTCTATTTGCACAGGTGACATGCTGGTAGAAATGAGGTAAAACGGATTTCAGTTTTCCTGCATTAACATTACTGGCCACTAGGAGCGCCGCCTCTGGATGAGCATGGTCTTGTTTGCTTACGGCCCTATACAGCTCGTTGAGTGTGGTCTTAGTGCCAGCATCAGTTTGTGGTTGTAAATAGACAGTGCTGAAAAATACAGATCTCTCGTGGTAAATAGTATGGTCCACAGCTTGTCATGGGGTATTCTAACTCGGGTGAGCAGAACCTCGAGCCTTCCTTAATACTAGAGATCACATACCAGGTGTTGTTAATAAAGAGACACACACAAACCCCCTGATCTTCCCGGACTCTGCCGTTCTGTCCTGCCGATACATAGAAAAACCAGCTAGATGTATATTATTCATGTCCTTGTTCAGCCATGACTCCGAGAAGCATAGTATTTACAGTTCCTAATGTCCGAAGGGAGCACATCCAGTTTATTCTCCAGCAACTTTACATTCGCCAATAGAACAGAGGGTAGAGGTGATTCATTAATTTGCCGCTGAAGTCTCATCAGGGTGCCCGAGGCGGCCTCTACAGTGCCGTCTTCACCTTCGAGTGACAGGGATTAGGGCCTGGTCTGAGGTTAATCAATATGTCATTCACCTCCGACTCATTGAAGTAGAAGTCCTAGTCCAAATCGAGGTTAGTGATGGCTGTTCTGATGAACAGAAGCTCTTTTCGGTCATAGGAAACGAGAGTTAAGACCAGTGCAAACAAATACACAAAATAGCACAAGTGGTCAAGAGCCCGTAAAATGGCTGCCATTCCCTCCAGCTAAAAGTGGTTATCTGAACATGATCTTGATGTACAGATTTGTTGATATCGCTGTGCTCACATAATAGAATGGTGCCTGGTTGCATGAATGATGTGTAGATGTTGCAATCACGATAGCACAAGGGCAGATACTAGTGATGTTGCTGCCGCTGGGGCAGTTACTACAGCAGAATCAAATGCCTTGAGATAAATGGTAAATGTGTGTTTTTTGTGTGTGTCTATGACCTGTAACAATCCATGAGTGTGTGTGTGTGTATGTATGTATGTGTGTGTGTGTGTGTGTCCTACCTTAACCCAAAGTGGGGGGACTCGGGCGTCGAAGATGCAGTGGAATGTTTCCTCCAGGCTGCTAGACATCACCACCAGACCCTTGATCCCCTTCTCCAGCTCTATCAGAGACGACCTAGACACACACACGCACGTACGCACACACACACACACGCACGCTCAGTGAAATTATCCATCCAGTAATTTGTTTTTACACACACATTTGCAGCTACACACCCCTGCACAAACCACCTACGTACCACCCCCCCCCCCCCCCCCCCACCTTCTCTGTCTGTCCTACCTGATGGTGTGTAGCAGGGCATTGTATCTCTGGATCTCCTGCAGTAGGACCACGTTGAGAGGTGAGGGGTCGTCAGCCAGCAGGACTCTGGTCCCTTCATAGTCTATCAGGCCTGGGATCTTCTGCAGCACGTCTGCTGCTAACTCCAATACCTGGAGAGAGAGGGGAGCGACTGAAACTCTTACTGATAGTAAATATGCAGAAAATACAGAGCTACACACACACACACACACATGACACAGCCTCAAACTGTAAACCCCCCCCCCCACCCACCTTATTCTCTCTGGTGGGCCCGGCAGCTGCTCCGGCAGTAGCTCCACTAGTGACCTGGGGCTGCAGGGAGAGCAGGGTGTCAAACAGGGTCCTGGCCTCAGCAATCTGGGAGGCGATGTCGGCGTTGGGGTGCTGGCCGAACACCTCAGGGTGCTCCGTGGCTGGGAGGAGGCTGATGTACTCCCTGTAGGAGGACTGGGGCCCGTCCCGGGGGATGTAGTAGGTAGAGAGAGAGGAGAGTCTAGATAGAGGGGAGAAGAGACTGTTAACACTACATAACCCTGTAGGAGGACTAGGGCCCGTCCCGGGGGATGTAGTAGATAGAGAGAGAGAGGAGAGGAAAGTATTACAGTACAACATTGTTGTCCAATCCCAAATTGACCCTTAAAAAGTACTGGATAGGCAGGAATAAGCAGCAACAGGGCTGGACTCCTCAGAGTGACTGTAATATCAACACTGGCCACATGGTGGTGCTCACGGTCCTCAGTCTTTATGAGTACCTGTAACCAGACAGCAGCCGCAGTAAGCTCTGCCATGACTAGATCTTTATGTGTGTTTGAGGAGAGAGAGAGTGAAAGAGACAGTTGTGTGTGTGTGTGTGTGTGTGTGTATCGCTGTGTGTGTTTGTACACGCGTGTCATCCTCACTTGAAGAATGGCGCGGCGACGGCGGCCTCACAGAAGTAGTCGTTGATGTACGTGGTGAGCAGGCGTCTGTCAAAGTCGTCAGTCACATGACCGCCGTAGTTGACCCCGGCGATCAGGTACTTGAGGGCGTCCCAGGGGATCTCCTCGTACTCATCTAAGTACAGACTCATCAGACTCTCACTAACCTGGAGAAGGGATGAGGACACGCCTGCTGTTAGCACCCCTAGGGGGTGATTTATACACTGCTTTTGGTCTCACGCAACAGGATGTAGAGTGGTCAGAATTTTGTTAGTCTTCATTGTCTTACAAAGGAAAGGAGTAGGTGAAAAATTCTGTCACCGTTTTCAAGCATTCTTCAACATCAAATCTTCACAATCCATATCAGACTCAGAAATACCTGACATTCCCCTCTCCTAATTGACTATTTTTACCAAGTAGAAAGATCCAAGTTGTGGATAGTTTTAAGACTGCGACTGGAAGCCATTTTTGTGTGTGTGTGCGTGTGACTTACCTCGAAGTCAGAGTCGTTGAAGCCGTAGATAATGTTCCAGCCCAGCTGTAGGAACTTCTTCCTCTCTAGGAGGATGCTGTGGAAGAAACAGAGGGCGAAGAGCAGCTTCCTGTAGAGCACAGGCCGGGCACAGCGTGTGAACTGAGCCTCTGTCACCAGCTGGTACAGGCGTTTCATATTGGACTTCACACCCTGAGAGGGAGAGAGGGAGAGAGAGAGAGAGAGAATTGAGTGAGGCAAAGGCAAAAGAGAGTAGATCATTCTGAAAATGTGTGTGTATCTAGATGTGTTCTCTTAAAGTGTGTGCCTGCGTGTATGTGTGAGTACAGTAGTGTATATCCTCTCTCTGTCTACCCGAGGCGGTTCGGTGGTCATCTTGATGCCGGCCTGCAGGATAGCGATGGGGAAGTCAGGGTGAGGAGAGGAGCTGAGCCACAGTCTGAAGTCAGGATGGGGCTCCTCCACCTGCAGCTGTTCCACTAACTTATCCAGCTGGGGCATCCAGGACAGACACAGGTGGCAGTTAGCCAGGAACACCCAATGACCTGTGGAGTGGGAGTGGGAGAGGAGAATAGAGGAAAGAGTGGAGGAGAAGCAATATTAAAAATCAACTTTTCCAAAAACAACAGTACTGATGTATTACGAGTACAATCTGATGTATGGCGATGACATTTGGTCAAGTATAGAGAGGTGTGTCTGAAATCACAACAAGCTACAGGAAGTGACAGCCAGATAGAACATAACAAATGACACTGCAGTCCACAAACAGGGCATGGGGGAGAGAGAGGAAATATAGATTGAGAGAGAGAGAGAGAGGAGTCCTATGAATACTCAGCAAAGTAACTATCAACGGTGAACGAGAAACAGACGCCGAGAAGAGAGAGAGAAAGGGAAATCCGTACCGCTCTTCACTCCCTCTTTGATCATGCGTGTGGCAATGGGGGCTTGACCCTGGCCCAGGGAGAGGGCATGGAATTTCCTGCTCATCCCTGAGGCCTCAGCCAGCTGTAGCAGGGCTCCTGTAGGGTCCACCCCCGGAGACAACACGAATATCAGGGGAGTCTTAGTGGTCGAGTCCTCCACCACCTGGGGGAAGCATCAACACAGTGGCAGATATCAGGGGAGGACCAAGAGAGAAATTACTATTGTATTAGTACAGTTCTTGTTAATGGTCACAGTTGATGGCAGTAGGATGCAAGTATCATCCCCCAATTGGGTTTGTGACAAATGTGAAACTTTTTTACCAAGTGCTTTCACATCAATACATAGAGGATTACTGGGAACAAATGTTTTTCCTGTTCAGGTCAAGTGGTCAGGAATAACTCCAGAAGGCCGGAATGACCCATCTCAAAATGGACCACCTCCACAACGCAGGGGATCCATCTTGGCTCTGGTTGGCAGCCATCTTGTGCCAGATCCCTCAGCTGTCATCGAGGCTGAACGTGTCAGCGTGGCAGTGAGACAGTGACACAGAGAGCAGGGGGGGGGATCAAACAGTCTCCTCCGAGTGTCACTCACAGTCTCGTCACACACACGCGCGCGCGCACACACACATATGCACACCGACACACCCACTCACAGCCTTCATGTCGAGTACGGGCGGCTCCACGAAACGTGATCCCAGGTTGTTGATGATGAAGGCGGCGACGCAGAAGGCGACGCGGTCCTGCCGCAGTGAGCGCACGATCAACATCCTCTGGAGCTCATTACAACCATTCTCCCACTCACCTGGTGTGGGGAGGGTGGACGGAAAAAGAGAGGTCGTCGGGAGGGAGAAGAGAGAGAGGTCGGGAGGGAGAAGAGAGAGAGGTCGGGAGGGAGAAGAGAGACAGGTCGGGAGGGAGAAGAGAGACAGGGAGGGAGGGAGAAGAGAGACAGGTCGGGAGGGAGAAGAGAGACAGGGAGGGAGGGAGAAGAGAGACAGGTCGGGAGGGAGAAGAGAGACAGGTCGGGAGGGAGAAGAGAGACAGGTCGGGAGGGAGAAGAGAGACAGGTCGGGAGGGAGAAGAAAGACAGGTCGGGAGGGAGAAGAGAGACAGGTCGGGAGGGAGAAGAGAGACAGGTCGGGAGGGAGAAGAGAGACAGGTCGGGAGGGAGAAGAGAGAGAGGTCGGGAGGGAGAAGAGAGACAGGTCGGGAGGGAGAAGAGAGAGAGGTCGGGAGGGAGAAGAGAGAGAGGTCGGGAGGGAGAAGAAAGACAGGTTGGGATAGAGAGGGATGGGGGAGGAGACAGAAAGACAGTGAGGTTGAAGAAGAAGGATTGAAGGTGAAGGTGACAAGGGGAGACAGAGACACAGCGTTGGTTGGGTGTTTTCAGCAACACCAGTGATAACTAAACTTCGCAACTAAAGTCCCGGTGTTAAAACCACAATGAATCACAATGAATTTTGCATGAATGGCAAATGGGTTTTAGATAAACAATAGATTTTAATGGCAAGCCGGGAGGAAAAGTTCCATCATGTAATTCTACTAATATTGAGCTGAACTTTGTGTGATTTAATTAACATGATGACATAAAGCAGTGATAGTGACAGAGGCACACACTGCTACGTGATAGGCATCAATAGTCCTTCAGCACGGAGAGAGGGAGAGAAAGAGAGACTCAGTGAACAAAGCCTTGCTTTTCAGAGAGACCGCCATAGGCAGACCTGGCTCTAAAGAGAAGACAGGCTATGTGCACACTGCCCACAAAATGAGGTGGAAATTGAGCTGCACTTCCTAACCTGCCAAATGTTTGACCATATTAGAGACACATACTTCCCTCAGATTACACAGATCCACAAAGAAATTCTCAAAAATTCTAATTTTGATAGGCTCCCATATCTACTGGGTGAAATACCACAGTGTGCATCACAGCAGCAGATCTGTGACATGTTGTCACAAGAAAAGGTCAACCAGTGAAGAACAAACACTAGTGTAAATACAACCCATATTTATGTTTATTTATTTTCCCTTTTGTAATTTAACTATTTGCACATCATTACAACACGGAATATAAACATAATATGACATTTGAAATGTCTTTATTCTTTTGGAACTTTTGTGAGAGAGAGAGAGAGAGAGGGTACCCAACTGTTGCACATAAGATAACAAGATGGGATTCTCCAAACCCTACCCCTCTCACCAGGTAGCTGTGCGGTCTCTCCCAACCCTACCCCTCTCACCAGGTAGCTGTGCGGTCTCTCCCAACCCTACCCCTCTCACCAGGTAGCTGTGCGGTCTCTCCCAACCCTACCCCTCTCACCAGGTAGCTGTGCGGTCTCTCCAAACCCTACCCCTCTCACCAGGTAGCTGTGCGGTCTCTCCCAACCCTACCCCTCTCACCAGGTAGCTGTGCGGTCTCTCCCAACCCTACCCCTCTCACCAGGTAGCTGTGCGGTCTCTCCCAACCCTACCCCTCTCACCAGGTAGCTGTGCGGTCTCTCCCAACCCTACCCCTCTCACCAGGTAGCTGTGCGGTCTCTCCCAACCCTACCCCTCTCACCAGGTAGCTGTGCGGTCTCTCCCAACCCTACCCCTCTCACCAGGTAGCTGTGCGGTCTCAGGCCCGGCACTCGTGTACCAAAGGTTCCAGTCTCGGGGGTACTGTTCAAAGGAGGCCATGAGGCCGTGGAAGTTAGCCAGCTTGTCCAGCTCTGTCACGTTGTCCCAGTTCGACTCAGCCAGCCAGCTAGAACACGGGTTCTCCATCTGACTCTCTTTATCTAGAACCTAGAGGGGAGGGAGAGAGAGAGAGAGAGAGGGGAGGGAGGGGAGAGATAAATACATTTCAAGGGATGTGTTTTATATTTTTGATGGCACCTGTATAGCTGCCCAGTCAGTACTAGCTCTTGTAACACGCGTCTGAGTCTGCTGCTTGAGGAAGATTTATTGACCAACTGTGTGCTTGACAAAGCCTTCCCCATTAATCCTCATAGGATTAATACAATTGTGATGAATTGTATGGCACATTCAGTCTGTTCTGTGTGTGTGTGTGTGTGTGTGTGTGTGCGCATATCTGTGTGTGTGTGCATATCTGTGTGTGTGTGTGCGCGCGCATATCTGTGTGTGTGTGTGTGTGTGTGTGTCTCACCAATCCTCCCCTGAGGAAGAAGCTGTATTCCTCCATGTTGAGTTTACCAGCCACCTCCAGGATCTTGGCACAAATCTGGAAACTGAAGAGCAGCTTGTGGACCTCAAACAGACCACGACACGTGTACCTGGAGAAGACGGGGAGCGGCTTGATCAAACTCCGGTGGTGCACACACTGGACGAAGAGGTAAAACAGTACAGGACTCTATTGTATCTCTATGGTAATCTGTATCTAGTATCTAAAGTATGGTCCGTGTGTTCTTTTGTTTCCTACTTCAAAACTGTTGGTCCTGTATAATAGCTTCACATTTAAATGCACATTATTCCAAAATTCATCATCATTCCTATCATTATCCGAGTTCAGTCCCTGTAGATGGCGGTATGTGTGGTACTCGTTGAGGTTATATTATGTTGTACCTGTAGACAGCGGTATGTGTGGTAGTCGTTGAGGTTATATTATGTTGTACCTGTAGACAGCGTATGTGTGGTAGTCGTTGAGGTTATATTATGTTGTACCTGTAGACAGCGGTATGTGTGGTAGTCGTTGAGGTTATATTATGTTGTACCTGTAGACAGAGTATGTGTGGTAGTCGTTGAGGTTATATTATGTTGTACCTGTAGACAGCGTATGTGTGGTAGTCGTTGAGGTTATATTATGTTGTACCTGTAGACAGCGGTATGTGTGGTAGTCGTTGAGGTTATATTATGTTGTACCTGTAGACAGCGGTATGTGTGGTAGTCGTTGAGGTTATATTATGTTGTACCTGTAGACAGCGTATGTGTGGTAGTCGTTGAGGTTATATTATGTTGTACCTGTAGACAGCGTATGTGTGGTAGTCGTTGAGGTTATATTATGTTGTACCTGTAGACAGCGTATGTGTGGTAGTCGTTGAGGTTATATTATGTTGTACCTGTAGACAGCGTATGTGTGGTAGTCGTTGAGGTTATATTATGTTGTACCTGTAGACAGCGTATGTGTGGTAGTCGTTGAGGTTATATTATGTTGTACCTGTAGACAGCGTATGTGTGGTAGTCGTTGAGGTTATATTATGTTGTACCTGTAGACAGCGTATGTGTGGTAGTCGTTGAGGTTATATTATGTTGTACCTGTAGACAGCGGTATGTGTGGTAGTCGTTGAGGTTATATTATGTTGTACCTGTAGACAGCGTATGTGTGGTAGTCGTTGAGGTTATATTATGTTGTACCTGTAGACAGCGTATGTGTGGTAGTCGTTGAGGTTATATTATGTTGTACCTGTAGACAGCGGTATGTGTGGTAGTCGTTGAGGTTATATTATGTTGTACCTGTAGACAGCGGTATGTGTGGTAGTCGTTGAGGTTATATTATGTTGTACCTGTAGACAGCGTATGTGTGGTAGTCGTTGAGGTTATATTATGTTGTACCTGTAGACAGCAGTATGTGTGGTAGTCGTTGAGGTTATATTATGTTGTACCTGTAGACAGCGGTATGTGTGGTAGTCGTTGAGGTTATATTATGTTGTACCTGTAGACAGCGGTATGTGTGGTAGTCGTTGAGGTTATATTATGTTGTACCTGTAGACAGCGTATGTGTGGTAGTCGTTGAGGTTATATTATGTTGTACCTGTAGACAGCAGTATGTGTGGTAGTCGTTGAGGTTATATTATGTTGTACCTGTAGGACAGAGTATGCGTGGTAGTCGTTGAGGTTATATTATGTTGTACCTGTAGACAGAGTATGTGTGGTAGTCGTTGAGGTTATATTATGTTGTACCTGTAGACAGCGGTATGTGTGGTAGTCGTTGAGGTTATATTATGTTGTACCTGTAGACAGCGTATGTGTGGTAGTCGTTGAGGTTATATTATGTTGTACCTGTAGACAGCGGTATGTGTGGTAGTCGTTGAGGTTATATTATGTTGTACCTGTAGACAGCAGTATGTGTGGTAGTCGTTGAGGTTATATTATGTTGTACCTGTAGACAGCGGTATGTGTGGTAGTCGTTGAGGTTATATTATGTTGTACCTGTAGACAGAGTATGTGTGGTAGTCGTTGAGGTTATATTATGTTGTACCTGTAGACAGCAGTATGTGTGGTAGTCGTTGAGGTTATATTATGTTGTACCTGTAGACAGCGGTATGTGTGGTAGTCGTTGAGGTTATATTATGTTGTACCTGTAGACAGAGTATGTGTGGTAGTCGTTGAGGTTATATTATGTTGTACCTGTAGACAGCGGTATGTGTGGTAGTCGTTGAGGTTATATTATGTTGTACCTGTAGACAGCGGTATGTGTGGTAGTCGTTGAGGTTATATTATGTTGTACCTGTAGACAGCGGTATGTGTGGTAGTCGTTGAGGTTATATTATGTTGTACCTGTAGACAGCGTATGTGTGGTAGTCGTTGAGGTTATATTATGTTGTACCTGTAGACAGCGGTATGTGTGGTAGTCGTTGAGGTTATATTATGTTGTACCTGTAGACAGAGTATGTGTGGTAGTCGTTGAGGTTATATTATGTTGTACCTGTAGACAGAGTATGTGTGGTAGTCGTTGATATTATATTATGTTGTACCTGTAGACAGCGGTATGTGTGGTAGTCGTTGAGGTTATATTATGTTGTACCTGTAGACAGCGTATGTGTGGTAGTCGTTGAGGTTATATTATGTTGTACCTGTAGACAGCGGTATGTGTGGTAGTCGTTGAGGTTATATTATGTTGTACCTGTAGACAGAGTATGTGTGGTAGTCGTTGAGGTTATATTATGTTGTACCTGTAGACAGAGTATGTGTGGTAGTCGTTGATATTATATTATGTTGTACCTGTAGACAGCGGTATGTGTGGTAGTCGTTGAGGTTATATTATGTTGTACCTGTAGACAGCGTATGTGTGGTAGTCGTTGAGGTTATATTATGTTGTACCTGTAGACAGAGTATGTGTGGTAGTCGTTGAGGTTGGCGATCCTCTCGTCCAGTTTGTGTGAGCGCTGACTCTTCTCTATGCTGAGGTTGAACAGGTCTATGTAGGCATCCAGACTGAACTGGTACATGGGGTCGATACGGCCCATATCGTTTAATACAAAGAACAGGATAGAGGCCCGCTGGGCACAAGGACGGTATGCCTAGAGGGGAGGACACGGATATATGGCTTTCATGAAAACAGACATTTATTTTGACATGGTCAGTAACACTTAACTTAGATGATGTAGCGGTTATAAAGCTAATATACCTGACATAAAGATACATAATGTTGTGTTATGTCTACAGTCATTTATACAACTTTAAGGACCTTTATGCAGTGTAAGACAATGTCTGCTCTGTCAGCACTCTTTCTGTCCTGCTCCCTCCACCTCTCTATTCTCCCTTTCTCCCTCTTACCCTCCCTCACCCCACCTCTCTATTCTCCCTTTCTCCCTCACCCCACCTCTCTATTCTCCCTCCTACCCTCCCTACCTCCCTCCCTCCACCTCTCTATTCTCCCTTTCTCCCTCCTACCCTCCCTCCACCTCTCTATTCTCCCTTTCTCCCTCCTACCCTCCCTACCTCCCTCACCCCACCTCTCTATTCTCCCTTTCTCCCTCCCTACCTCCCTCCCTCCACCTCTCTATTCTCCCTTTCTCCCTCCTACCCTCCCTACATCCCTCCCTCCACCTCTCTATTCTCCCTTTCTCCCTCCTACCCTCCCTCCCTCCACCTCTCTATTCTCCCTTTCTCCCTCCTACCCTCCCTACATCCCTCCCTCCACCTCTCTATTCTCCCTTTCTCCCTCCTACCCTCCCTACCTCCCTCCCTCCACCTCTCTATTCTCCCTTTCTCCCTCCTACCCTCCCTACCTCCCTCACCCCACCTCTCTATTCTCCCTCCTACCCTCCCTACCTCCCTCACCCCACCTCTCTATTCTCCCTCCTACCCTCCCTACCTCCCTCCCTCCACCTCTCTATTCTCCCTTTCTCCCTCCTACCCTCCCTACATCCCTCCCTCCACCTCTCTATTCTCCCTTTCTCCCTCCTACCCTCCCTCCCTCCACCTCTCTATTCTCCCTTTCTCCCTCCCGACTGACCCCCTCTTTCCCTCCTCACACCCATTCTCCCTCCTTACCCTCTCCCTCCCGCCTCACCCCCTCCTTCCTTCCCACTCTCTCTCCCTCCCTCCTACCCTCCCTACCTCCCTCCCTCCCTCCTCACCTCTCTGGCCGTGTCGATCTTGATCTCAGTCAGTTCGCTGGTCTCCAGTTGTTCCGAGACCTCTGTGGCCGTCACTTTAGATGTCTGCAGGGTGTTCACCAGCTGAACATCATCCAGGAGAGAACCCGTTGCCTCGTTCAACAGCCTGCAATACATACACTTATTATTTAAAAAAAACTTTTTCTAGCACAGTGATGGTTACCAGCACTTTTCTTTAATTGGGAAGATCATTCTACTGTATATGGTTGTTTCTTTTTTTATTTAAATGCACGTATTGTAAATAATTCTGAATAAAATAACGGAAATAATAAAATGATTAGAACATGACTAAAATGTCATGTGGAAATTGTAGCTAGGACATTAACAGACAGTTGGGTCAGTCTAATAAAGTAGTGTAGTATTACTATTTACTATTAGTGTAGTATGTATAGTAGTGTAGTATGTATAGTAGTGTAGTGTGTATAGTAGTGTATTATGTATAGTAGTGTAGTATGTAGTAGTGTAGTGTGTATAGTAGTGTATTATGTATAGTAGTGTAGTGGGTAGTATGTATAGTATTGTAGTATGTATAGTAGTGTAGTATGAATAGTAGTGTAGTATGTAGTGTGTATAGTAATGTAGTGTAGTATAGTAGTATGTATAGTAGTGTATTATGTAGTAGTGTAGTGTGTATAGTAGTGTAGTATGTATAGTAGTGTAGTGTGTATAGTAGTGTAGTATGTATATTAGTGTAGTATGTATAGTTGTGTAGTATGTATAGTTGTGTAGTATGTATAGTAGTGTATTATGTATAGTAGTGTAGTGGGTAGTATGTATAGTATTGTAGTATGTATAGTAGTGTAGTATGTAGTGTGTATAGTAATGTAGTGTAGTATGTATAGTAGTGTATTATGTAGTCGTGTAGTGTGTATAGCAGTATGTGTAGTATGCCGTAGTGTAGTATGTATAGTAGTGTAGTGTGTATAGTAGTGTAGTGGGTAGTATGTATAGTAGTGTAGTGGGTAGTATGTATAGTAGTGTAGTGTGTAGTGGGTAGTATGTATAGTAGTGTAGTATGTAGTAGTGTAGTGTGTATAGTAGTGTATTATGTAGTAGTGTAGTATGTAGCAGTGTAGTATGTATAGTAGTGTAGTATGTGTAGTAGTGTAGTGTGTATAGTAGTGTAGTATGTATAGTAGTGTAGTATGTATAGTAGTGTAGTATGTATAGTAGTGTAGTATGTATAGTTGTGTAGTATGTATAGTTGTGTAGTATGTCTAGTAGTGTAGTATGTATAGTAGTGTAGTATGTATAGTATTGTATAGTAGTGTAGTATGTAGTGTAGTATGTATAGTAGTGTAGTATGTATAGTAGTGTGTGTATAGTAATGTAGTGTGTAGTGTGTGTAGTAGTGTAGTGTGTTGTATGTATAGTAGTGGGTAGTATGTATAGTAGTGTAGTATGTAGTATGTATAGTAATGTAGTATGTAGTAGTGTAGTATGTATAGTAGTGTAGTATGGGGTGGCAGTTGGCCTAGCGGTTAAGAGCGTTGGGCCGAAAGGTCGCTGGTACGAATCCATGAGCCGACTAGGTAAAAAATCTGTTGATGTGCCCTTGAGCAAGGCACTCAACCCTAATTGCTCCTGTAAGTTGCTCTGGATAGGATCGTCTGCTAAATGACTCAAATGTAAATGTACCTGAGGATCTCGTCCTCCAGCTCCTGTAGTTTCCTCTTGCCAGAGGCAATGTTGATGACTAGAGAGTCTTTCTGCTCCTCTAACTCTGGACGCTCCTTCCTCACCACGATCCCTAGGAGCTGAGCCTCCAGGCCCTGGCATATATACACAAGGTTCAAAATATAATATGTGGACATGTCGAAACACACTCATCTGCATACACAGATTACGCATACAAATGCAAAGATTACACACACACAAACACATGTGCCGACCTGCTCCTTGACAGCAAAATTGACGATGGTGGTCTTGGTGGAGATCTCGGGGGTGTAGTGAGGGTTGGACAGCTTGGTGGTGATGTAGAATCTGAACTCTGGGCTGTACTCCACCTCTTTATCACCTAACTTCAGCAGGAGCCTTCCACCGACGTGTGTGAGAGACTTGTTGAGGATGGGGGCCAGCGAGGGATCCAGTTCCTCCTGGACGTTCTGCAGCAGAACTGGAGAACCAAACTGGACCGCATTCTCCAAGATACGCAGGAAGTCTGGCATCTGAAGGTCTATCACTTTCAGACCCTGAGAGGGAGAAAGCGAGAGAAAGAAAGAGGGAGAGACCAAGACAAATAAACAAACAAAACAAAAGCAAATACTAGTGATGGAAAGCATGAAAGCAAAATGAGAGATGAGAAAGAGAGCGAAGACAGTCCAGTGAATGAGAGAAGAAAAAGCAAACAGTGAAAAACGACCGCACAAAAAAGCCTGGTCAGACAGAGGAGTAGACATTGTTTCACGCCTGCTGTTTCACGTTTCCTGTTGGAAACTACAACTTCCTACTACATCACACAGTTCGGGCATGTTCTGATTTATCTCTAGAGAAACAGCAGCGCACCGTACGCATTGAGCTCACAGAATAAAAAAAAAAAGAAATTCAACTAATTGAACCCACTCGATCAATTAGTTGTTAAAAACCAAAAAAATCTGTGACATTTTGATTAATGGCTCAGCACTACATGTCTGTTACCGTTGCTAAAGCCATTGCCCAATTGTCCCCAAATGTCAGCGTTTTGGATGTATTATAGGAGTGCATTGGAGTAGAGTGGTGCTGATGAGACTAGGCTAAAAGCAGCTGGAGAGAGGAGTGAAAGGTCAGAGAGGGAGAGAAAGAACAAAGGAGAGGGGAGGGAGGGAGGGTGTTTGGGTCCTGGACATACACAACTGTTCAAAAGTTTGGAGTCACTAAGAAATGTCCTTGTTTTTGAAAGAAAAACATAAATTGATCAGAAATACAGTGTAGACATTGTTAATGTTGTAAATGACTATTGTAGCTGGAAACAGCTGATTTTTTTTATGTATTATACAGTGCCTTGCGAAAGTATTCGGCCCCCTTGAACTTTGCGACCTTTTGCCACATTTCAGGCTTCAATCATAAAGATATAAAACTGTATTTTTTTGTGAAGAATCAACAACAAGTGGGACACAATCATGAAGTGGAACGACATTTATTGGATATTTCAAACTTTTTTAACAAATCAAAAACTGAAAAATTGGGCGTGCAAAATTATTCAGCCCCCTTAAGTTAATACTTTGTAGCGCCACCTTTTGCTGCGATTACAGCTGTAAGTCGCTTGGGGTATGTCTCTATCAGTTTTGCACATCGAGAGACTGACATTTTTTCCCATTCCTCCTTGCAAAACAGCTCGAGCTCAGTGAGGTTGGATGGAGAGCATTTGTGAACAGCAGTTTTCAGTTCTTTCCACAGATTCTCGATTGGATTCAGGTCTGGACTTTGACTTGGCCATTCTAACACCTGGATATGTTTATTTTTGAACCATTCCATTGTAGATTTTGCTTTATGTTTTGGATCATTGTCTTGTTGGAAGACAAATCTCCGTCCCAGTCTCAGGTCTTTTGCAGACTCCATCAGGTTTTCTTCCAGAATGGTCCTGTATTTGGCTCCATCCATCTTCCCATCAATTTTAACCATCTTCCCTGTCCCTGCTGAAGAAAAGCAGGCCCAAACCATGATGCTGCCACCACCATGTTTGACAGTGGGGATGGTGTGTTCAGCTGTGTTGCTTTTACGCCAAACATAACGTTTTGCATTGTTGCCAAAAAGTTCAATTTTGGTTTCATCTGACCAGAGCACCTTCTTCCACATGTTTGGTGTGTCTCCCAGGTGGCTTGTGGCAAACTTTAAACGACACTTTTTATGGATATCTTTAAGAAATGGCTTTCTTCTTGCCACTCTTCCATAAAGGCCAGATTTGTGCAATATACGACTGATTGTTGTCCTATGGACAGAGTCTCCCACCTCAGCTGTAGATCTCTGCAGTTCATCCAGAGTGATCATGGGCCTCTTGGCTGCATCTCTGATCAGTCTTCTACTTGTATGAGCTGAAAGTTTAGAGGGACGACCAGGTCTTGGTAGATTTGCAGTGGTCTGATACTCCTTCCATTTCAATATTACACAGTGGTCCTTGGGATGTTTAAAGCTTGGGAAATCTTTTTGTATCCAAATCCGGCTTTAAACTTCTTCACAACAGTATCTCGGACCTGCCTGGTGTGTTCCTTGTTCTTCATGATGCTCTCTGCGCTTTTAACGGACCTCTGAGACTATCACAGTGCAGGTGCATTTATACGGAGACTTGATTACACACAGGTGGATTGTATTTATCATCATTAGTCATTTAGGTCAACATTGGATCATTCAGAGATCCTCACTGAACTTCTGGAGAGAGTTTGCTGCACTGAAAGTAAAGGGGCTGAATAATTTTGCACGCCCAATTTTTCAGTTTTTGATTTGTTAAAAAAGTTTGAAATATCCAATAAATGTCGTTCCACTTCATGATTGTGTCCCACTTGTTGTTGATTCTCCACAACAAAATACAGTTTTATATCTTTATGTTTGAAGCCTGAAATGTGGCAAAAGGTCGCAAAGTTCAAGGGGGCCGAATACTTTCGCAAGGCACTGTATAAATAGGCGTACAGAGGCCCATTATCAGCAACCATCACTGCTGTGTTCCACTGGAACGTTGTGTTAGCTAATCTAAGTTTATCATTTTAAAAGGCTAATGTATCAACTCGTCAATCTATTCTTGTTCTGAGAAATGAAGGCTATTCCATGCGAGAAATTGCCAAGAAACTGAAGATCTCATACAAAGCTGTGTACTACTCCCTTCACAGAACAGCGCAAACTGGCTCTAACCAGAATAGAAAGAGGAGTGGTAGGCCCCAGTGCACAACTGAGCAAGAAGACAAGTGTCTAGTTTGAGAAACAGACCCCTCACAAGTCCTCAACTGGCAGCTTCATTAAATAGTACCTGCAAAACACCAGACTCTACGTTAACAGTGAAGAGGCTGCTCCGGGATGCTGGCCTTCAACGTGAGAGTTAAGTGTTATTTAATGTTAGTTTATATGAGGAGCATCTACAGACGACGAGTTAGTTCAAACTGTATGTCTATGTAACAGTGTAGCTTCCGTCCCTCTCCTCGCCCCAACCTGGCCTCAAACCAGGGACCCTCTGCACACATCTACAACAGTCACCCACGAAGCATCTTTACCCATCGGGCCACAAAAGCCGCGGCCCTTGCAGAGCAAGGGGAACAACTACTTCAAGGTCTCAGAGCGAGTGACGTCACCGATTGAAACGCCATTAGCGCGCACCCTGCTAACTAGCTAGCCATTTCACATCGGTTACATCTAGACACCCTAAAGTTTGTTTGTTAGTCAAGGAGTGCTTTGTTTGGGGAAGTCACTCCAGAAAGGGACGGGAGGGGGGATGGTGTCTGAGTTTTATGTTCACATTTATTAATACAGGTGGCACGACAAGCTCCAGTACGGCAGGACGTTTTTCTTTTGGGCTTTGTATGACAGCAACAATTTGCTCTAAAATAAGAAATGCCACATAGTGACGGAGCACAGAGTAGACCTGGTGGAATAAAGATAGTCAGCTGGAACTGCAATGTCTTAGGTCATGTGGTGAAACGAGCTAAGGTTTTTTCTCATCTTAAATCACTTCTTCAGAGAACCTCATATTAAACGCTCCGCTCAGGCCAAGCGACGAGTCGGCTGAATCGGTCAGATATACCAGTCGGGTAGCAAAGGAAAAACAAGTGTTATTGTTGGACGTGACTTTAACTGTACGTTAGATCCTCTTTAAGATAAACAACTATCAAGGTCACTTCAACAATCAAATGCCAGTGCCTGTCTAAATACATTGTTGACAAACCTTAACATTTTTTATATTTGGAGACTGACGCACCCAACATATAGGGATTATTCTTTATTTTCATCAGTTCAAAAATCCTATTCAAGATTTATTTTTTTTTTGTTCGACTCCAAACTAATTTCAGCAGCTGCATCGGTTACCTATCACCCTATTCTAATTGCGGACCACTCTCCTCTGTCCATGGTGCTGAAACTCTACACTATGTCGACAGGTCGGCGACCGTGGCGCTTAGAAAGATTAGTCTTTTTGTCAGTATTTGAAGGAGCAGGTTGACTTTTTCCTCGGAGCTAACGACACGGGGGATGTTGACGACTCCACCCTTTGGGAATCTCTAAAGGCTGTGATTAGAGGGTACAGTATTTATTATACATCAGAAAGGAAGAAACGCGGCAATACTAGGCTGAGAGAAATTGAAAGAGAGTTAGGGGAACAGGAGAACGTTTTTAGGACGAATTTCTCAAATACAGCCCTTGAGAAGTTCACAAAGTTGAAATATGAATACAATACCATCCTTTCGAAACGGGTGGGCTTTTTACTTGCTAGAACGCAACAAAGTTATTTTGAACTGGGTGACAAACCACACAAATTATTAGCAAGACAGCTAAGGCATGTACAGGCATCTAGAGCTATTCACAAATAAAAGACAAGGGTAAAATAGTAACAGATCCGCAGGATATTAATAAATGTGTTGCGCAGTTTTACTCAGAGCTATACCAATCAAAATGCGATGCTACTGATCCACAAACTATGGAACGCGACAGGGGGGCAGCTGCTGCACTCGATGCAGGGATAACTTTGGAGGAAATTAACACAGCGATAGCACAATTTCCAAACAGCAAGGCCCCTGGGCCCGATGGATATGTAATAGAATTCTATAAGAAGTACTGCGCCAGTCTAGCTCCACTTATGTTGCGAATGTTTAAACAATCCAAAGAAAATGCCAAACTCCCACAAACACTGTATGAGGCTACAATAGCACTGATCTTGGAAAAAATATAAGAGATTCCATGGAAATGTCGTCTTATCGCCCCGTGTCGTTACTCCCCATAGAAAATAAGGTGTTGACAAAGATATTTGCAAACCGATTGAAAAAATATATTTCTGACATCATACACCCTGACCAGACAGGTTTTTATCCCGGGCCAACATATATACTACAATTTAAGACGTAATGTATCATGATCATAAAGTTGAAAATAAAGTCTGGAGCATTTCGGGTTTGGAAAGGAATTTATTAATTGGATAATAATTATTTATGCACACCCAATGGCGTCCGTGGTAACCAATCAGGAAATGTCGCAGTCATTCCACCTGTTCAAGGGCTGCCGACAGGGGTGCCCTATTCCGCCTGCTCTCTTCGCTGTAGCCATGGAACCCGTTGCTACTCGCATTCGGGGCATGTTCCGATATAGCTTCTGTTAAAATAAAAGACAGGCAACACAAAATGTCCCTATATGCAGACGATGTTATTTTGTTTTTATCCAAGCCTAAAACTTCTATTCCCCCCTTACTTAACTTGATAAATACATTCGGCTCCTTCTCTGGCCACAAGATAGTCTGGCAAAAAAGCGAATTGATGCCGATATCACGACCTGTGGATATGCAATTTCTGCAATCTACCCCATTTAGAACAGTGATGGACAAGTTCACAAGCATCGGCATTGTAGTGACAAGAGACCTTGATCAGCTATTGAAAGCGAATTGGGACATGAACATTTATCAACTTAAACAAAATATAGATTTTTGGGAAAAATCTGCCTATCTATTTGGTATAAACGCTATTAAAATGGTTGTCCTACCCAGGTTTCTCTACCTCTTCCAATGTCTACCCAATTTCATACCACAAAGCTATTTTAAGAAACTGGATTCAATAGTAACTCCATTCTTATGGGCTAACAAGGCAGCCAGAATTTCAAAGAAGCATTTATGCAAGTACAAGATAGAGGGGGGCTTTGGCCTTCCTCACTTTAAACTGTATTATTGGGCTGCTAATCTGAACATTGTGTCTTTCTGGAGGGAAAGTTTACCTGCGATCAGACAGAAGGATATGCCCTCATGGCTTTTGATTGAGCAGGCCTCCTGTCAACGTTCCTCACTCCCTGCACTTGTTAATAGTCCATAATATGTGAAAAAAGACACTTATGACTCTAATCCAGTCATCTGTCATACTCTTAGGATCTGTAAACAGATTAGGTATTTTCTTAACATACCCACTGTATACATTGACAGCCCAATTTGCCTGAATCATGCTTTCCACCCCGCATTGGATGATATGGTGTTTTCACAGTGGAGGGAGAAGGGCCTCAGAACAATTGGTAATTTATACATTGAGGGTCAGTTTGCTTCATTTCAACAATTGCAGGGAAAGTTCAACATTCCAACAACACATTTTTTCAGATACCTCCAAATCAGGAATTTCTTAAGGACACAAATCCAACAGTATGGCATGAAGCCAAATAATCCCACAATAGATAGCCTGATCCTTGTCAAACCCCATTCAAAAGGGTCGGTCTCTAGACTGTATGATGTGCTACAGGCCCACATAGAGGTATCCACAGACACCATTAAAAGGGCTTGGGAACAAGAACTTGGTTCAGAAATCTCAGATGAGGACTGGGTAGAAGCTCTCAGGAATATAAACCACAGTTCAGTGAATGCCAGACACAACATTGTACAGTTTAAGGTGATACACAGGTTACATTACTCAAAAGTGAAACTGCATAAAATATTCCCGGACACCTGTGTGAGAGGTGTAAGCAGGTTGAGGGGACATTGACCCACTTATTTCGGACATGTCCTAAGTTACATGCTTACTGGGCTCTCATTTGTAATGACTTATCTAAAGCCTTTGATAGAGTTATAGCCCCTGTCTCTCTTTGTACTCTATTAGCCAAAAGGATCATATTGCAATTTTGGAAATTGGAGACTGTACCTACCTTTGAAATGTGGTCACGGGATTTAGGGAATGTAATACATATGGAAGGATTCGATACAATACCTCCAATAGAAGTCCATTGTTTTACAAAATATGGCAGCCGATACTGGATAAATGGTCCCATCCCGCTTCATAACTGGGTTGACGATCTGCTGTTACTCTGTGCTGTACTCCACTCAATATTTATTTTTGGCTGAACTACACTGCTTGTAATGACTATATGCTGTCTTCTTATACATGTACCACCTAATAGGATGTTGTTTTATTTTGTGTATGTGTAAATTAAGTTTTGTTTTGTCCTCTAAATTGGCCATCCCATCCAACACTACAATGAATGTCAATGTTTGTATTGTTGTCCTTTTTAATACATTTTGTAATATATTGTAATTGTATATTGTATTGTATTTGTAACATATTATAAAAAATGTAAAAAAAACTGTCTACACTATATTTCTGATCAATTTGATGTTATTTCAACGGACCAAAAATGTGCTTTTCTTTCAAAAACAAGGACATTTCTAAGTAACCCCAACCGTTTGAACGGTAGTGTACATAAGAAGTGAAATTGGCCAGAGAAGAGAGGAGAAGAAAGGAAACGTAGTCCTGGCCAGACGTGGGTGAATTGGTGTCGTCTGTCTTGTCTGAGAGTGGCAGAAAAAAAGGCCTGGTGACCCACAGACTGGTCTAGACTGAGAAAAACAGAAGGGGTGCCTGAGTCACTCTCTGTTCCCCATCACTCACTCTTAGGTTAACTACACACACCTGCCTATTCTCTCTCTGTTTCTTTCAAACACACACACACACACACACAAAAGGTGCCTTTTGAAGAAATTGACTGTTTTTTACTGACGTTACCTTACTGACCGAGAGGGCCAAACTGCCTCTTAAAATGCCAAAAGGAGCGAGGGAACACATACAACAAGTGTCTGAAGAAAGGAGGAGAGAAACCACAGAGATGGGGAGTAAAAAAATATGTTAACTTCCTCGTTCACCTGGGTCACTGTGTGTGTGTGTGTGTGTGTGTGTGTGTGTGCGCGTGCGCGTGCGTGCGTGTGTGTGCTTGCGAGAGGGCGCGCGTGTCTCTGTGCTGATCGGATCTTATTTAATGAAGGAAGCCTACTGGTCCTAACTAAAAGCATTCAACTGTCAAAACCTGTCTCAAATGTGCTTTGTTGATGGGATTACAGTGGAGAATCTGGCTCCATTTGGCTCCTTGATGGGATATTTGATTTAAACATCATTTAACTCGGCAAGTCAGTTAAGAACAAATTCTTATTTACAACGACGGACTACCAAAAGGCCTCCTGTTGGGACGCGGGCTGTGATTCAAAATAAAAACAATTAAATAAAAATATAGGACAAAACACAACGACGAGACAACACTGCATAAAGACAGACCTAAAACAACAACATAGCAAGGCAGCAACACATGACAACACAGCATGGTAGCAACACAACATGACAACAACATGGTAGCAACACAACATGGCAGCAGCACAACATGGTAGCAGCATAAAACATGGTAGAAACATTATTGGGCAAATACAACAGCACAAAGGGCAAGACAATAGAGACAACACCACGCAAAGCAGCCACAACTGTCAGTAAGTGTCCATGATTGAGTCTTTGAATGAAGAGATTGAGATAAAACGGTCCAGTTTGAGTGTTTGTTGCAGCTCGTTCCAGTCGCTAGCTGCAGCGAACTGAAAAGACAAGGGACCCAGGGATGTGTGTGCTTTGGGGACCTTTAACAGAATGTGACTGGCAGAATGGGTGTTGTATGTGGAGGATGAGGGCTGCAGTAGATATCTCAGATTGGGGGGAGTGAGGCAGTCCAGTGTACAGAAGAGTATAGAGTGCAGTGATGTGTCCTATAAGGAGCATTGGTAGCAAATCTGATAGCCTCTAGCTGCTCGAGAACTCTCTCTCTCTCTCTCTCTCTCTCTCTCTCCTCTCTCTCTCCTCTCTCTCTCTCTCTCTAGAAAGGAGAGACAGGTTAAAATGGTTGGGGATAGGCTTGGCGATGATAGGGGAAGAAAAAGAAGAAGAAAGGGTCTATTAGAAGGGGTGGGAGATGAGGACATTGCCCAGCAACAGCCCCAAAACATCACTGCTCTAGAGGAGATCTGCATGGAGGAATGGGCCAAAATACCAGCAACAGTGTGTGAAAACCTTGTGAAGACTTACAGAAAACGTTTGACCTCTGTCATTGCCAACAAAGGGTATATAACAAAGTTTCTCGTCTATGCCGGTCGGTCGTTGCTCATCCATATATTTATATGTACATATTCTTAACCCATCCCTTTCCTTATTTGTGTGTATAAGGTAGTTGTTGTGGAATTGTTCGATGACTTGTTAGATATTACTGCACTGTCAAAACGAGAAGCACAAGCGTTTCGCTACACTCGCATTAACATCTGCTAACCTCGTGCACGTGACCAAGGACATTTGATTTGATATTGTACGTGTTGTGCTTCATGTTTTCAGTGACCTTGTGACCTTCCAACACTGTAAGTATAGTATAGTATAGTATAGTATACATCTATTCATGTTACATGGAATGCGTCGACAAACACACAATGCAGCGAGTACGAGGTCAATAACCATGGAAGTAGACAGTGGCAGAGAGAAATGTGAGAGCGAGGAGAGAGAAGGTGTGTGTGTTGTAGAGAGACAGACATAATTTGCACAAAGCAGGTCTCACCCTCTTCATCTCCATATTTTTGATCCACTTCAGGGCTTGGCCTTGAGGGTCCACCATCAGCGGCCATCTTGGGAAAAACAAAGCGAAGCAATACGTTCACATCATCAAGCTAGACAGTAGCCACAACATCCAAATTCTAGTACGTCTTATTAGCCTCATCCGTGAGGTCTGTGAGACTGAGATAGGTGTAATCTTTGTTTGATTCAACTGAGCGGTTTTATCTCGTTTATGAAACTAAGCACTAAGCAAAGACGGAGAGAACTGAATAACGATACTGGATGTGTGTGTGTTGTCTGACCGGTTGCCGCGGGTGACGATGACACCGTTTTCGGTGGAGAAGGCATCGGAGGGCAGACCCTGGATGTTCCAGTCCCTTACGGCCGTGGGCTTGGACAGGAACACAGCGAAACTAAAACCTGGAGAACACGGCACCTCCAACTCACGCACCTGATGGAGAAGAGAGGGAGGGAGAGGCGAGAGAGAGAGAGAGAGAGAGAGAGAGAGAGATATGAAGGTAACAGTGAATAATATATACACATAAGTACATTTCCACCTACCGGTGTAGTGTGACAGAGTGGAGGGAAATCCAGACAGTGACCTTGCCACTCACCTGTTTCATCCAGATAGAGACCAGCTGGTCTCTGTAGTTGGAGAGGAAAGGCCCCATGTAGGAGAGGAAGGCTGCAGCCAGCAGACAGTCTCCTACCAGAAAACCCATGTTCGTCTCCAAACCCTGAGACACACACACACATCTCCAGGTCACACTCGTGGACATGACCATCAAAACAAAGAAAGATGAAGGAGAAAAGCTCCCGGACAACTTTAATGATAAGAAATGATCATTCTAATCTTCTGACCAAATGACTCTTTGAAAGTTGACTCAGACACACTGCTGGGTTTGTACTAGAGGTCAACCGATTAATCGGGCCGATTTCAAGTTTTCATAACAATCGGTAATCGGCATTTTTGGACACCCACTCCACGAGGAGACTGCGTGGCAGGCTGACTACCTGTTACGCGAGTGCATCAAGAAGCCAAGGTAAGGTGCTAGCTAGCATTAAACTTACCTTATAAAAAACAATCTTAACATAATCTTAAAATCAATCTTAACATAATCACTAGTTATCTACACATGGTTGATGATATTACTAGTTTATCTAGCTTGTCCTGCGTTGCATATAATCGATGCGGTGCCTGTTAATTTCTCATCGAATCACAGCCTACTTCAACTTCGCCAAACGGGTGATGACTTAACAAGCGCATTCGCAAAAAAAGCACTGTCGTTGCCCCAATGTGTACCTCACCATAAACACCAATGCCTTTCTTTAAAATCCATAGACAAGTATATATTTTTAAACCTGCATATTTAGTTAATATTACCTGCTAACATGAATTTATTTTAATTAGGGAAATTGTGTCACTTCTCTTGCGTTCAGTGCAAGCAGAGTCCGGGTATATCCAGCAGTTTGAGCCGCCTGGCTCGTTGCGAATTGTGTGAAGACCATTTCTTCCTAACAAAGACCGTAATTAATTTGCCAGAATTTTACATAATTATGACATAACATTAAAGGTTGTGCAATGTAACAGCAAAATCTAGACTTAAGGATGCCACCCGTTAGATAAACTACGTAACGGTTCTGTATTTCTATGAAAGAATAAATGTTTTGTTTTTTCGAAATTATAGTTTCCGGATTTGACCATATTAATGACCTAAGGCTCATATTTCTGTGTGTTATTATGTTATAATTAAGTCTATGATTTGATCTTTGATAGAGCAGTCTGACTGAGCGGTGGTAGGCAGCAGCAGGCTCGTAAGCATTCATTCAAACAGCACTTTCCTGCCAGCAGCTCTTCGCTGTGCTTCAAGCATTGAGCTGTTTATGACTTCAAGCCTATCAACTCCCGAGATGAGGCTGGTGTAACCGAAGTGAAATGGCTAGCTAGCTAGCGGGGTAGGCGCTAATAGCGTTTCAATCAGTGACGTCATTCGCTCTGAGACCTTGAAGTAGTTGCTCCCCTTGCGGCAAGGGCCGCGGCTTTTGTGGAGCGATGGGTAACGATGCTTCAAGGGTGGCTGTTGTCGATGTGTCCCTGGTTTGAGCCCAGGTAGGGGCGAGGAGAGGGATGGAAGCTATACTGTTACACTGGCAATACTATATATATACACTGCTCAAAAAAATAAAGGGAACACTTAAACAACACAATGTAACTCCAAGTCAATCACACTTCTGTGAAATCAAACTGTCCACTTAGGAAGCAACACTGATTGACAATACATTTCACATGCTGTTGTGCAAATGGAATAGACAACAGGTGGAAATTGTAGGCAATTAGCAAGACACTCACATCCGCCACCTCATCAGGAGCATGCCCAGGCGTTGTAGGGAGGTCATACAGGCACGTGGAGGCCACACACACTACTGAGCCTCATTTTGACTTGTTTTAAGGACATTATATCAAAGTTGGATCAGCCTGTAGTGTGGTTTTCCACTTTAATTTTGATTGTGACTCCAAATCCAGACCTCCATGGGTTGATAAATTTGATTTCCATTGATAATTTTTGTGTGATTTTGTTGTCAGCACATTCAACTATGTAAAGAAAAATGTATTTAATAAGAATATTTTATTAATTCAGATCTAGGATGTGTTATTTTATTTTTTTGAGCAGTGTATATATAAGAACATCCAATAGTCAAAGGTATATGAAATACAAATATAGAGAGAAATAGTCCTATAATTCCTATAATAACTACAACCTAAAACTTCTTATCTGGGAATATTGAAGACTCATGTTAAAAGGAACCAACAGCTTTCATATTCATGTTCTGAGCAAGGAACTTAAACGTTAGCTTTTTTACATGGCACATTTTGCACTTTTACTTTCTTCTCCAACACTTTGTTTTTGCATTATTTATACCAAATTGAAGATTTCATTATTTATTTGAGGCTAAATTGATTTTATTGATGTATTATATTAAGTTAAAATAAAGTGTTCATTCAGTATTTTTGTAATTGTCATTATTACAAATAAATAAATACAATTTTAAAATCGGCAGATTAATCGGTATCGGCTTTTTTGGGGTCCTCCAATAATCGGTATCGCCGTTGAAAAATCATAATCGGTCGACCTCTAGTGTGAACGCTGTGTGATGCGTGTGCGATAGTGTGTTTTAGCTGGCTGTGTGAGCTCAATAAGAGGGGGTCGTACCACCACAGTCTCCTCCCAGCGGATTCTCTCTCCAGCCAGTCCAGACACCAGTTTCCCAGCCCGGTCCAGTTTGACCTCCATGTCCTCTGACTTCCTCCTCAACTCCTCCTTCTGAGCCAGCTTCTCATCATACTGCCTCTTCAACAGGTCCAGCTTCTCCCCTACCTACACACACACACACACAAAATACAGCACACAGATCCACACACAACTAGATTCATTCTTACTATTCTCACTTCCAAAAAGCACCCGAGTACCAATGAGAAACACAAACACACACAGACTCATTGACACTCCAGAAACGCATCAGCTATAGTGAGTATTTCCCAGGCAGGCAGGTCTCTTCTGCCTCCTCAACACCCCTGTACAGTAGCTCTCTGAGTTGGTGTGCGTGTGTGTACCTCAATGAGTTTCGCCTGGGCCTCTGCCAGGGAAGCCTGTTTCTCTGCCAGCTGGGACATGGCCCCGTTCAGCCTGGCTCTCTTAGGCTCCACCACCCTGAAGATACGACCATACACCTGAGTGAGTGAGAGAGAAAGAGAGTGAGAGTGAGAGACCCTGTTCACAAAAATGGTTTGCTCCTACAGACAGTGTGTCACGTGGCTTTGGCTTGGTATATAAAGCAGGCAGACAGGCATCGAGGCATTCAGTTACTGTTCCATTAAACGTTGGAATGGGCAAAATAAGTGACCTAAGCGGCTTTGAGCGTGGTATGACTGTTGGTGCCAGGCGCGCCAGATCCAGTATCTCAGAAACGGACGGCCTCCTGGGCTTTTCACACACGACAGTGTCTAGGGTTTATCAAGAATGGTGTGACAAACAAAAAACATCCAGTTAGTGGCAGTCCTGTGGGCGAAAAACAGCTTGTAGATGAGAGGTCGAAGGAGAATGGCAAGAGTCATGCAAGCTAACAGGCGGGCCACAAACAGACAAATAACGGCGCAGTACAACAGTGGTGTGCAGAACGGCGTCTCGGAACGCACAACTCGTCGCTCCTTGTCACAGATGGGATATTGCAGCAGACGACCACACCGGGTTCCACTCCTATCACCTAAAAACAAGAAGAAGCGGCTCCAGTGGGCACGCCATCACCAACACTGGACGACTGAGGAGCGGAAAAACATTGTCTGATCTGACAAATCCTAGTTCCTGTTGCGTCATGCTGACGGCAGAGTCAGGATTTGGCGTAAGCAGCATGAGTCAATGACCCCATTCTGCCTGGTGTCAACCGTACAGGCTGGTGAAGGTGGTGTAACTGTGTTACAATGTTTTCATGTTAGGTCCCTTGATACTAATTGAGCAAAGTTTCCATTCCTCAGATAATTCAGGCTGTTCTGGAGGAAAAGAGGGGTCCGACCCGGTACTAGATGGGTGTACCGAATAAACTGGCCACTGTGTGTATATGTATGTATGCTGCTTACCTCCATGGCTCTGACCCACATACAGAGAGACTTGGCGGCCAGGGAGACCCGTCCTATGATCTCTGGATGAAAGTCTGGCTGGGTGCAGTACTGGCCGATCTTCTTCAGTACGCGGTCTGAGATGTTGTCCTTGTCAAAGTGGACCAGCTGCTTGATGAAGTTGCCCTCGCCTGCATGCCAGACACCAAGGGCAACCAGTCAATAACTACTTCTCTCTCTCTCTCAATTCAATTCAAAGGGCTTTATTGGCATGGGAAACATATTTCTCTCTCTCTGTCTCTCCCCCCCCTCCCTCTCTCACCTTTCTGTATTTTCAATGCGAGGATTCAAAAGTTTCTTAATACAATATAGTATATCTGAGGTTTTGGTCTAGCTCTTCCTCTTTGTGCCCACTACTGTAGCTAGTTACTATATAAGCCACTGGTGGTCAGTCCTGGTCCTGCACATTTCTATTTTTGCACACATGATTCTAACCATCGAAGCCTGATGATGAGGTGATCATTTGAATCAGGTATGTAGTGCCAAGGAAAAAAGTCAAACGTACACCCCTTTGAGTCCCCAGGACCAGGTGTGTGTACCACTGGTATACACTGTAAAGGGGTTGCCGTGAATTTGATAGTCATTTACACACAGCTCAGTGGCAAGTAACATTCTGTCTTTTATATTGCAGTACACCCACTGTAATATGAATACGGTGTCAAAGCAAGTACTGTGTAATGACACACAGTACAGTACCATAAAATGTACTGTATTATACCGTTATAGTGCTACCGTAATAGGAATCAATTAATTAATAAATGGATGAATGACATAAATAATTACAAGGGATTGATTGGTCCAAGCAGTTTGGCTGCTTGGTAGTGTTTACACATTACAGCATTTTAATGAATATTTAGCATTTTAGGCCTATACCACTTGCACTTATAGAGGCCTTAACAAAGGCTTCCAAACTGGCAGCAAAAACAGGGAAAAACAGACCAAAAGGACATGGCAAAATGCTTAACCATTTAATGTTTAAGACTTGCTGTCATTCCAATCTGTCCCCTATAGATTTTAAATTGATGGGGCACTATAACCACAGAGGAGTAAAATTGGTACAGCATTCTCACTCACGAGTGCTATATAGCCTCTTACAATACACGCCTCAAAATATGTTAATGAGACAGAAAACAACAACGATGCATCCACTAGTGGTCAAACGGTTTTTGGTGCTCCAAAGATACGGTACAGTACTGTATTCTGTGGGGCTGGAATTACAGTTACCATACGAAATACAGCATTTCTTTCCCTGCACTAAACATGTTCCCACAATGCACTAAAGTTTCAGAGTATTTTACTGTTGATACTAACCAAAATTAACATATAAATTACAGTTTTCCATTAAAATGTACTTTTTCTTACATTTTGCTCTAAATCTACTCCTCTCTACAAATCCTCCCCCACTCCCACCCAGCTGTCTCTTGGCCTCTGCCCAGGTAGAATCGAAGAGGTAGGGAGACAGAAAGAGAGATAGATGGAAAGAGAGATAGATGGAAAGAGAGATGGAGCAGTAGATAGCTCTCACCCAGCTGTCTCTTGGCCTCTGCCCAGGTAGAATCGAAGAGGTAGGGAGACAGAAAGAGAGATAGATGGAAAGAGAGATGGAGCAGTAGATAGCTCTCACCTACCTGTCTCTTGGCCTCTGCCCAGGTAGAATCAAAGAGGTAGGGAGACAGAAAGAGAGATAGATGGAAAGAGAGATGGAGCAGTAGATAGCTCTCACCTAGCTGTCTCTTGGCCTCTGCCCAGGTGGGCTCATTGCCTCTGAGGATCATAACAGCCTGCATGACGGTCTCCACCAGGGTCGGGGGACGGCCGTACGACTTGATCTCTGTCATGTCCTTCTTATTCAGGGACTCCAACGCCTGGGGAAGAGAGGAGAGGAAGGAGGAGAGGAGGGGAAACAAGGTGAGTGGAGGGGAGAAGAGAAGAGAGAGAAGAGGAGGGGAGCGGAGAGGAGAGGGGTGAAAGAAGGGATAGGAGGTAGGAGAGAGTCAGTAAATATGGTAACACAATCACAGAAGGTGACCATATATATTACTGTACCAACTCTGCTGATTGCCCTGTAAATAAAAACAAACAATAAATATGTGTGAAAAAAAAACAAGATTTAAACCATTTCACCTGCATTTTACACTGAAAGGCAACAGCGTTGTTTTGCTTCAATAGAGTGATCAGGGGACTGCAACTACCGTTTTCCTTCCCAGAAAATACATTAGCGCAACACATCAGATGACAACAGAAGTGCAACGCTATTTGGCTACCAGCCACACAAGTAAATGAGCTTACAATGAAAAAGAGAGGCCTTTTAGAAACAAAACGATGCATCACCACCAGAGAAAGAATGTGAGCAGCCAGCTCAATGTTTTACTTGAAGTTAATCTAGCACGGGCCACACCGAGAAGCACACAATTAGTCTGATGCCGAGCAGAAATTACAATAAAAAACATATTAGATCTGCGTTTCCAAAACGCAGCAAGATATTTGTTGTGTGTTATCAAGCGTGAAAAATGCAGAATTCTGCATTAAGGCGACCCCTGCTGCTATTGAGACTCAGCAAAACAGATACAAACAGCTTACCTTCATGGCCTCCTCCAGAGCAGGCACGGCTTCATCCAGGTCTCTCTGGGCGTTCTCAGCCATGGCCCTACACTTGATCTCTTCTGCTCCGATCTTCTCACTGTGGGCACTCACAGTCTACACACGCGCGCGCCCGACCGCACACATGCACACACACCACCAGATGTACAGTTGAAGTCAAAAGTTTACATGCACCTTATTCAAATACATTTAAACTCAGTTTTTCACAATTCCTGACATTTAATCCTGGTAAAAATTCCCTGTCTTAGGTCAGTTAGGATCACCACTTTACTTTCAGAATGTGAAATGACAGAATAATAGTAGAGAGAATTATTTATTTCAGCTTTTATTTCTTTCATCACATTCCCAGTGGGTAAGACGTTTACATGCACTCAATTAGTATTTCGTAGCATTGTCTTTAAATTGTTTAACTTGGGTCAAACGTTTCGGGTAGCCTTCCACAAGCTTCCCACAATAAGTTGGGTTTATTTTGGCCCATTGCTCCTGACAGAGCTGGTGTAACTGAGTCAGGTTTGTTCGCACACGCTTTTTCAGTTCTGCCCACAAATGTTCTATAGGATTGAGGTCAGGGCTTTGTGATGGCCACTTCAATACCTTGACTTTGTTGTCCTTAAGCCATTTTGCTTGGAAGTATGCTTGAGGTCATTGTTCCTTTGGAAGACCCATTTGCTTCAATATATCCACATAATTTTCCATCCTCATGATGCCTTTCTATTTTGTGAAGTGCACCAGTCCCTCCTGCAGCAAAGCACCCCCACAACATGATGCTGCCACCCCCGTGCTACACGGTTGTTCTTCGGCTTGCAAGCCTCCCTCTTTTTCCTACAAACATAACGATGGTCATTATGGTCAAACAGTTCTATTTTTGTTTTATCAGACCAGAGGAAATTTCTCCAAAAAGTACGATCTTTGTCCATGTGCGGTTGCAAACCGTAGTCTGGCTTTTTTTATGGCGGTTGTGGATCAGTGGCTTCTTCCTTGCTGAGCGGCCTTTCGGGTTATATCGATATAGGACTCGTTTTACTGTGGATATAGACACTTTTGTACCTGTTTCCTCCAGCATCTTCACAAGGTCCTTTGCTGTTGTTCTGGGATTGATTTGCACTTTTCGCACCAATGTACATTAATCTCTAGGAGACAGAACACGTCTACTTCCTGAGCGGTACAACGGCTGTGTGGTCCTATGGTGTTTATACTTGCGTGCTACTGTTTGTACAGATGAAAGTGGTACCTTCAGGCTTTTGGAAATTGCTTCCAAGGATGAACCAGACTTGTGGAGGTCTACAATTTATTTTCTGAGGTCTTGGCTGATTTCTTTTGATTTTCCCATGATGTCAAGCAAAGAGGTACTGAGTTTGAAGGTAGGTCTTGGAATACACCCGCAGGTACACCTTCAATTGATTCAAATGATGTCAATTAGCCTATCAGAAGCTTTTAAACCCATGACATAATTTTCTGGAATTTTCCAAGCTGTTTAAGGGCACAGTCAACTTAGTGTATGTAAACTTCTGACCCACTGGTATTGTGATACAGTGAAACAATCTGTCTGTAAACAGTTGTTGGAAAAATGACTTGTGTCATGCACAAAGTAGATGTCCTAACCGACTTGCCAAAACTAAAGATTTAGTAAAACTATAAAACTAATTTATGGAGTGGTTGAAAAACGGATTTTAATGACTCCAACCTAAGTGTATGTAAACTTCCGACTTCAACTGTACGTACCTTCTGCTGTTCATCGGCCTCTCTCTTCTGCTGGACGATGATGACCAGGTACTCCTCACACTGCTTCTGGAAGTCAGCCACCTTCTTCTTGGCCTCTTCCAGCTCCACAGACATGGCCTCCACCTTGCTGCGCGTGTCGTCTATCTTAAACAGGCCGTTCCTCAGCTTGGACACCTGTTCCCCCAGCTCACTGCGCTTCTCAGCCAGCAGCCTGTAGATACACAGGGAGAGGGAGAGTTAGAATGAGTGAAGGAAAGATCAAGTGAGAGAAAGAAATAAAGAAAGGGAGGGAGTGAGGCAAGAATAAAAAGAGTCAGGGAGTCAGAGTAAGACAGATACAGAGAGGCAGGCAGACAGATACAGACAGATAGTAAGATACTTCCGGCGCAGACAGAGATGGCCGACTTGCCTCGCGTTCCTAGGAAACTATGCAGTATTTTTTTTTTTTTACATTGGTACCCCAGGTAACCTTAGGTTTCATTACATACATTTGGGAGGAACTACTGAATATAAGAGCAGCGTCAACTCAACATCATTACGACCAGGAATACGACTCTCCCGAAGCGGATCCTGTGTTTTGCCTTCCACCCAGGACAATGGATCCCACCCAACAACGTCGCCGTAAAAGGGGAAAACGAAGCAGTCTTCTGGTCAGGCTCCGGAGACGGGCACATCTCACACCGCTCCCTAGCATACTACTCGCCAATGTCCAGTCTCTTGACAATAAGGTTGATGAAATCGGAGCAAGGGTAGCCTTCCTGAGAGACATCAGAAACTGTAACGTTCTTTGCTTCACGGAAACATGGCTCACTTGAGAGACGCTAACGGAGTCGGTACAGCCAGCTGGTTTCTTCACGCATCACGCCGACAGAAACAAGCATCTGTCTGGTAAGAAGAACGGCGGGGGGGTATGCCTTATGATTAACGAGACGTGGTGTGATCATAACAACATACAGGAACTCAAGTCCTTCTGTTCACCTGACTTAGAATTCCTCACAATCACATGTCGACCACATTATCTACCAAGAGAATTCCCTTCGATTATAATCACAGCCGTATATATTCCCCCCCAAGCAGACACATCGATGGCCCTGAACGAACTTTATTTGACTCTATGTAAACTGGAAACCACATATCTTGAGGCTGCATCCATTGTAGCTGGGGATTTTAACAAGGCTAATCTGAAAACAAGACTCCCTAAATTCTATCAGCATATCGATTGTGCAACCAGGGCTGGTAAAACTCTGGATCATTGTTATTCTAACTTCCCCGACGCATATAAGGCCCTCCCCCACCCTCCTTTCGGAAAAGCTGACCACGACTCCATTTTGTTGCTTCCAGCCTACAGACAGAGACTAAAACAGGAAGCTCCCGCGCTCAGGTCTGTTCAACGCTGGTCCGACCAATCTGATTCCACGCTTCAAGACTGCTTCGATCACGTGGATTGGGATATGTTCCTTATTGCGTCCAACAACAACATTGACGAATACGCTGATTCGGTGAGCAAGTTCATTAGAAAGTGCTTCGGCGATGTCGTACCCACAGCAATTATTAAAACATTCCCAAACCAGAAACTGTGGATTGATGGTAGCATTTGCGCCAAACTGAAAGCCCAAACCACTGCTTTTAACCAGGGCAAGGTGACCGGAAACATGACCGAATAAAAACAGTGTAGCTATTCCCTCCGCAAGGCAATCAAACAAGCTAAGCGTCAGTATAGAGACGAAGTAGGGTTGCAATTCAACGGCTCAGACACAGGTATGTGGCAGGGTCTACAGTCAATCACGGATTACAAAAAAAGAACAGCCCTGTCGCGGAGCAGGATGTCTTGGTCCCAGACAGACTAAATAACTTATTTGCTCGCTTTGAGGACAATACAGTGCCACGGACACGGCCCGCTACCAAAACCTGCGGACTCTCCTTCACTACAGCCGACGTGAGTAAAACATTTAAATGGGTTAACCCTCGCAAGGCTGCAGGCCCAGGCGGCATCCCCAGCCACGTCCTCAGAGCATGCGCAGACCAGCTGGCTGGTGTGTTTACGGACATATTCAATCAATCCCTATCCCAGTCTGCTGTCCCCACATGCTTCAAGAGGGCCACCATTGTTCCTGTTCCCAAGAAAGCTAAGGTAACTGAGCTAAACAACTACCGCCTCGTAGCACTCACTTCTGTCATCATGAAGTGCTTTGAGAGACTAGACAAGGACCATATCACCCTAGACCCTACCTGACACCCTAGACCCACTCCAATTTGCTTACCGCCCCAATAGGTCCACAGACGACGCAATCATAACCACACTGCAGACTGCCTTAACCCTTCTGGACAAGAGGAATACCTATGTGAGAATGCTGTTCATCGACTACAGCTCAGCATTTAACACCATAGTACCCTCCAAACTCGTCATCAAGCTCGAGACCCTGGGTCTCGACCCCGCCCTGTGCAACTGGGCACTGGACTGTGCAACTGGGTACACCCCCAGGTGGTGAGGGTAGGTTACAACATCTCCACCCCGCTGATCCTCCACACTGGGGCCCCACAAGGGTGCATTCTCAGCCCTCTCCTGTACTCCCTGTTCACCCACGACTGTGTGGCCATGCACGCCTCCAACTCAATCATCAAGTTTGCAGACGACACTACAGTGGTAGGCTTGATTACAACAACGACGAGACGGCCTACAGGAAGGAGGTGAGGGCCCTCGGAGTGTGGTGTCAGGAAAATAACCTCACACTCAACGTCAACAAAACAAAGGAGATGATCGTGGACTTCAGGAAACAGCAGAGGGAGCACCCCCCTATCCACATCGACGGGACAGTAGTGGAGAGGGTAGTAAGTTTTAAGTTCCTCGACGTACACATCACGGACAAACTGAATTGGTCCACCCACACAGACAGCGTTGTGAAGAAGGCGCAGTAGCGCCTCTTCAATCTCAGGAGGCTGAAGAAATTCGGCTTGTCACCAAAAGCACTCACAAACCTTTACAGATGCACAATCGAGAGCATCCTGTCGGGCTGTATCACCGCCTGGTACTGCAAATGCACCTCCCACAACCGTAAGGCTCTCCAGAGGGTAGTGAGGTCTGCACAACGCATCACCGGGGGCAAACTACCTGACCTCCTGGACACCTACACCACCCGATGTCACAGGAAGGCCATAAAGATCATAAAGGACAACAACCACCCGAGCCACTGCCTGTTCACCCAGCTATCATCCAGAAGGTGAGGTCAGTACAGGTGCATCAAAGCTGGGACCGAGAGACTGAAAAACAGCTTCTATCTCAAGGCCATCAGACTGTTAAACAGCCACCACTAACATTGAGTGGCTACTGCCAACTTACTGACTCAACTCCAGCCACTTTAATATTGGAAATTGATGTAAAAAATGTATCACTAGCCAATTTAAACAATGCCACTTAATATAATGTTTACATAACCTACATTACTCATCTCATATGTATATACTGTACTCTATACCATCTACTGCATCTTGCCATCTTTATGTAATACATGTATCACTAGTCACTTTAAACTATGCCACTTTTATGTTTACATACCCTACATTACTCATCTCATATGTATATACTGTACTCTATACCATCTACTGCATCTTGCCATCTTTATGTAATACATGTATCACTAGTCACTTTAAACTATGCCACTTTTATGTTTACATACCCTACATTACTCATCTCATATGTATATACTGTACTCTATACCATCTACTGCATCTTGCCATCTTTATGTAATACATGTATCACTAGCCACTTTAAGATATGCCACTTTTATGTTTACGTATACTGTACTGCATCTTGCCTATGCCGTTCTGTACCATCACTCATTCATATATCTTTATGTACATATTCTTTATCCCTTTACACTTGTGTGTATAAGGTAGTAGTTCTGGAATTGTTAGGTTAGATTGTGGCGAAATCTGCACGGAGCCTTCACCGTGCACTGCCACTTTAAGAGAGCATGAGCAGTAAGGAAGGAGAATTCATTCAGCTCTTTGGGGAGGAGCTCTTGGGTGGCGCGACAGTTTGATTGTGTGTGCTGTGCTACAGAAGTTTTGTTTGTTTTCAGCGTTTGTACTTTATAAAGTATTTAACTCAATCATCGGTGTGATCGCTTTAGATCGTGGTTGTTTATGTTTGGGACCGCACACGTTATGGATCGCATGGATTAGTAGCAACATTGTTGCGAAGCTTTAACATACAAACCATCGGACAGTCAGACAGTACACCTGCACGCCTGAAGACCACAGCTAAGATTTCTCTTTTTCTCGCTCTTTCTCTTCCCTCTCATTCCAGTGGTTTACCCTGCAACAGACTCTCTATGTTTCAAATGCACTTCCCATTGAAGTGCATTAGAGCTGGACTATTATTGCCCTGCCAGAAGTATTTTGATGGACATTTTAGTTAAAAGGGAGGTTGCTTGCAAGTTGTGTATTGTTATGTGAACTGTATTGAGGGGAGGTGTACTAATGACATGTGGCAGAGTAGACTGTGGACATTTTTAAGGCCTTTGTTGTGTCGATGAACACATCATCCACTAGAAAATAATACAGATTATTGCAAATCCTCTGTTGATGACTGGGTTCGTTCTTGTATGAAGTTGCAGTTGAATTGCTCTGCCATTATTAGTATTAGTATTATTGTATGAGGTATTCTTGTTGGTTACCCCTGTGCTGTGATGTGGGTTTTATATGGTGTGTATTCTCTTTTCTCTTCACTGGCTATCTGGTAAACAGGCCACACTCTAGGCAGTCTCTTCTGCTGATGTGTGTGGGTCTGGTAGTGGTATTCTCTCTATTCTACTCTTTTCCTTTCGGCAGGGTTAATAACTGCCTGGCGCCCGAACAAAATCTTTCTTTACCCCTCTCTAATAAATACCGCTACAAGATTACTCGTTGGTTATTACTGCATTGTCGGAACTAGAAGCACAAGCATTTCGCTAGACTCGCATTAACATCTGCTAATCATGTGTATGTGACAAATAAAATTTGATTTGATTTTGATTCGATTTGATACAGACAGATAGACAGACAGACAGACAGACAAATAAATCGTACTACACTGGCTCTGACGCTCCTCGGATGTGGCAGGGCTTGCAAACCATTACAGACTACAAAGGGAAGCACAGCCAAGAGCTGCCCAGTGACACGAGCCTACCAGACGAGCAAAATAACTTCTATGCTCGCTCGAGGCAAGTAACACTGAAAAATGCATGAGAGCCTCAGCTGTTCCGGACGACTGTGTGATCACTCTCTCCGCAGCCGATGTGAGTAAGACCTTTAAACAGGTCAACGTGTACTCCGAGCACGCACTGACTAACTGGCAAGTGTCTTCACTGACATTTTCAACCTCTCCCTGTCTGAGTCTGTAATACATGTTTCAAGCAGACCACCATAGTCCGGGTGCCCAAGAACACTAAGGTGACCTGCCTAAATGACTCACTCACGTCTGAGTGGCTCACATCAACACCATTATCCCAGAAACCTTAGACCCGCTTCAATTTGCATACTTCCCCTACAGATCCACAGATGATGCAATCTCTATTGCACTCCACACTGCCCTTTCACACCTGGACAAAAGGAACACCTATGTGAGATTGGACCCTGGGGCTAAACAACTACCTCTGCAACTGGATCCTGGATTTCCTGATGGGCCGCCCCCAGGTGGTAAGGGTAGGTAACATCACATGTGCCACGCTGATCCTCAACACAGGGGCCCCTCAGGGGTGCGTACTCAGTCCCCTTCTGTACTCCCTGTTCACTCATGACTGCATGGTCAGCCACGACTCCAACACCATCATTAAGTTGCCGATGACACAACAGTGGTAGGCCTGATCACAGACAACAATGAGACAGCCAATAGGGAGGAGGTCAGAGACAACCTCTCCTTCAACGTTGATTGTGAACTACAGGCAAAAGAGGACCGAGCACACCCCCATTCTCATCGGCAGGGCTGTAGTGGAGCAGGTTGAGAGCTTCAAGATCCTTGGGGTCCACATCACCAACAAACGAACATGGTCCAAGCACACCAAGACAGTCGTGAAGAGGGCACAACAAAACCTATTCCCCCTCAGATCCTCATTTTTCTTTTTTACAGCTGCACCATCGAGAGCATCCTGACGGGTTGCATCACTGCCTGGTATGCCAACTGCTCGGCCTCCGACTGCAAGGCACTACAGAGAGTACTGCGTACGGCCCAGTACATCACGGCCCAGTACATCATCCATGACCTCTATACCAGGCGGTGTCAGAGGAAGGCCCTAACTCCAGCCACTCTAGTCATAGACTGTTTTCTCTGCTACCGCACGGCAAGCGGTACCGGAGAGCCAAGTCTAGGTCCAAGAGGCTTCTAAACAGCTTTTACCCCCAAGCCATAAGACTCCTGAACATCTAATCAAATGACTACCCACACTATTTGCATTGCCCCCCCCCCACGCTGTTGCTACTCTCTGTTATTATCTATGCATAGTCATTTTAATACATATTACCTCAATTACCTCGACACCGGTGCCCCCACACATTGACTCTGTACCGGTCCCCCCTGTATATAGCCCTGTCCCTGTCCCCCCTGTATAAAGCCCCGCTATTGTTATTTTACTGCTGCTTTTTAAATATTTGTTATTCTTATCTCATACTTTTTTTTAAGGTATTTGTCTTAAAATTGCATTGTTGGCTAAGGGCTTGTAAGTAAGCATTTCACTGTAAGGTGTAATACCTGTTGTATTCGGAGCATGTCACAAATACAATTTGATTTGATGAAGAGACAGAAAGACAGACAGACAGATAGATACAGAGAGACAGACAGAGACAGAATGTGAAAGATATACTGCATCAAAGAGTGGGAGACAGCAGACCTGGTAGACAGGGAGATGACTGACAGATTGAGAGAAGTCTAAGAAACACTTTGAGTTGGCAATGGGGATGGTAGTTAGTTACTTTTTGTATCCAGACACCAGCTCCAGGTAGTTGGTAGGAGTGACATAGTTGTGTCTCTTCAGCTCCAGCTTCATCCTCTGGGAGAACTGGGCCACAGACTGGTGCATGGTCACAAAGATACTGGCCACTTTGGTCTGGATCTAGAGGAACACATCCACCCAAAGATATAACGTTATTACAACATTATTACAACGTTATACAACATTACTGGGCCACAGACTGGTGCATGGTCACAAAGATACTGGCCACTTTGGTCTGGATCTAGAGGAACACATCCACCCAAAGATATAACGTTGTTACAACGTTATACAACATTACTGGGCCACAGACTGGTGCATGGTCACAAAGATACTGGACACCTTTGTCTAGATCTACAATAAATCCCCAACATGTCATTACAACGTTTTTAAAAATGTATTACAAGAGAATATAACACTATTGAAACATACAACATTACAAGAGCCAAGAGTTTCTCCTGGTCATGTGGCCAGGAAAACACTCCTGCCATAAACATTCCTACGACATTCCTACAACATTACATACCCTTGTGGAAACAGAACAAAGCAGTGTTGGGTAGGAGTGTGAAGGCGAAGGTGACGTGTGCGTGGCGAGTACAGCATAATAGATGAGACTACAATAAAACAAGCTTTAACTCTTGAGGTTTTCACAACCCAGCTGCTCTTTATAAATGTCTTTAAAAAAAAAGACTAGCTAGTAGCTACACAGGAAGGATGAGAGGGTGAATCACTCCATCACACAGCAGGCTAACCTTCTAACCAAGTTCAGTTAGATAGAAGTGTACAGTGGGGAGAACAAGTATTTGATACACTGCCGATTTTGCAGGTTTTCCTACTTACAAAGCATGTAGAGGTCTGTCATTTTTATCATAGGTACACTTCAACTGTGAGAGACGGAATCTAAAACAAAAATCCAGGAAATCACATTGTATGATTTTTAAGTAATTCATTTGCATTTTATTGCATGACATAAGTATTTGTTTGCAATTACAGAGCTATACGTTTCCTGTAGTTCTTGACCAGGTTTGCACACACTGCAGCAGGGATTTTGGCCCACTCTTCCATACAGACTTTCTCCAGATCCTTCAGGTTTCAGGGCTGTTGCTGGGCAATACGGACTTTTTAGCTCCCTCCAAAGATTTTCTATTGGGTTTAGGTCTGGAGACTGGCTAGGCCACTCAAGGACCTTGAAATGCTTCTTACGGAGCCTCTCCTTAGTTGCCCTGGCTGGGTCGTTGTCATGCTGGAAGACCCAGCCACGACCCATCTTCAATGCTCTTACTGAGGGAAGGTTGTTGGCCAAGATCTCGCGATACATGGCCCCATCCATCCTCCCCTCAATATGATGCAGTCGTCCTGTCCCCTTTGCAGAAAAGCATCCCCAAAGAATGATGTTTCCACCTCCATGCTTCACGGTTGGGATGGTGTTCTTGGGGTTGTACTCATCCTTCTTCTTTCTCCAAACACAGTGAGTGGAGTTTTAGACCAAAAAGCTATATTTTTGTCTCATCAGACCACATGACCTTCTCCCATTCCTCTGGATCATCCAGATGGTCATTGGCAAACTTCAGACGGGCCTGGACATGCGCTGGCTTGAGCAGGGGGACCTTGCATGAGCTGCAGGATTTTAATCCATGACGGCGTAGTGTGTTACTAATGGTTTTCTTTGAGACTGTGGTCCCAGCTCTCTTCAGGTCATTGACCAGGTCCTGCCGTGTAGTTCTGGGCTGATCCCTCACCTTCCTCATGATCATTGATGCCCCACGAGGTGAGATCTTACATGGAGCCCCTGACCGAGGGGGATTGACCGTCATCTTGAACTTCTTCCATTTTCTAATAATTGCGCCAACAGTTGTTGCCTTCTCACCAAGCTGCTTGCCTATTGTCCTGTAGCCCATCCCAGCCTTGTGCAGGTCTACAATTTTATCCCTGATGTTCTTACACAGCTCTCTGGTCTTGGCCATTGTAGAGAGGTTGGAATCTGTTTGATTGAGTGTGTGGACAGGTGTCTTTTATACAGGTAACGAGTTCAAACAGGTGCAGTTAATACAGGTAATGAGTGAAGAACAGGAGGGCTTCTTAAAGAAAAACTAACAGGTCTGAGGGAGACGGAATTCTTACTGGTTGGTAGGTGATCAAATACTTGTCATGCAATAAAATGCAAATTAATGACTTAAAAATCATACCATGTGATTTTCTGGAGTTTTGTTTTAGATTCCGTCTCTCACAGTTGAAGTGTACCTATGATAAAAATTACAGACCTCTACATGCTTTGTAAGTAGGAAAACCTGCAAAATCGGCAGTGTATCAAATACTTGTTCTCCCCACTGTATGTGTGTTATCTGTGTGTGTGTGCGTGCCAACATGTGTGTGTGTGTGTCTCACCCCCTCCACGGTGCCCAGGGCCAGTCCGTCCAGGTATCTCTCAGCCACCTCCAACAGGGCATCTCTGGGCCACTCTGAGAACCAGTCGATGGTGGCACAGTTCACCAGGGCTGGGTACTGACGGATATAGTTCCTTGAGGAACACATACAAGTTAATCAGATCCAAAGAGTCCATTGATTTCAATAAACGTTTCAATCTGTTGTGGGGTATGCTCTGAGTCTAGTTGTGTCTAAATGGGTGCGTTACCCAGGATCGGTGCTAAACACTGGTGTGGAGGTGAATGTCGTGAATGATGAAAATCACTTTGAGCTCTTGGAGAAATGCAACTTAAATCCACTCAACTTAACAGCTGCCAAGACCCAACCTCCATTGTCTGAGCCACTAGGTTTTGCTGGCTAATTGCTGTCATGCCATCACACAGCCAGTGTAACTGTGTTGACCTGGTAAGATCCCCTCTCACTCCCAGCCACAAATACTGATCAGAGGTGGAGGAATGGAGGGATGGAGGAATGGGGGGCAGCCCTGGAGCCAACAGCCAAAGCATGGTGATTAGCTCTGGGTAATGGGCCCTGCCAGCCCAATTAGTGGTATTATGTGTGAACACTGCCCTGTCTCGTTAATGAGAGAGAGACAGACTGGTGTGTGCGTATGTGTGTGTACGTGTGTGTGTGAGTGACCCAGCCATCATGTCTTCTATCCATCCTGTCATTTCTAATCACAGCAAGCCTCAGGTCTAAAACGCTGTGTCATCCTAAACACAATTCCTAATTTGCAAGACAAGGGATGGCGGGACGCACATTAGCCATTAACAAGCTGACAAGTGTTCATGTTTGGCTGTCTATGCTCTAATACTGAGAATCAGCTGTGCTGGAGTGTGGGGTTTACACACTCAGACAGAGAGAGCATGAGAAGGAAAACAGATAATGAGAGAATGGTGGCAATGCTTAGGAAGAAACCTCTACTAGTCGCCCATTAGCACAGATGATGCCGCAGGAAAAGCTTTCATCTCTGTCTCAAACCCTTATTGTTGAATGTGTTCAGTGCTTTGTACGTGACTAATCACTTTGCTTGGTGCGATATAGCAGGCACTGTACATTCTTTAACTTCAAAAACTGTCCCGAGTGCAGGCTTACCTGAAGGGGTCTCCCACAGGGCTCATGCAGAGCACGATGTGCAGGTTGTTCCTCACTCTCTCTATCAGGTAGTTGAACATGGAGTCTGGAGTCTCAATGATGTTGTCTTTCCTGGCCCAGTCCGACAGAGCACTGGACACCTGGACGAGGAGGTCAGGGTCAAAGGTTAATACACAACGAGACAAAACAACATAAGAACAAACACAGAAAACACAAACTAGCCTACCACACACATGCTGGATAGCACTATTACACGTTTATCTATTATTTTTGTGGTGACATTTCTATAAGAGATGTACTTAAATAGAGAGATAATATACAGTCGGTATCGTGGTGAAATTGAAGAGGAAACTATTGCGACCTTGAAGAAATACAGAATGAAATTCATTTTTATCCTCCCTGGCATTATGTGGCTGAGCGATGAAGAGACAGACCACCAGATATACCCGGGCATTATGTGGCTGAGTGATGAAGAGACAGACCACCAGATATACCCTGGCATTATGTGGCTGAGTGATGAAGAGACAGACCACCAGATATACCCTGGCATTATGTGGCTGAGCGATGAAGAGACAGACCACCAGATATACCCTGGCATTATGTGGCTGAGCGATGAAGAGACAGACCACCAGATATACCCTGGCATTATGTGGCTGAGCGATGAAGAGACAGACCACCAGATATACCCTGGCATTATGTGGCTGAGTGATGAAGAGACAGACCACCAGATATACCCTGGCATTATGTGGCTGAGCGATGAAGAGACAGACCACCAGATATACCCTGGCATTATGTGGCTGAGCGATGAAGAGACAGACCACCAGATATACCCTGGCATTATGTGGCTGAGCGATGAAGAGACAGACCACCAGATATACCCTGGCATTATGTGGCTGAGCGATGAAGAGACAGACCACCAGATATACCCTGGCATTATGTGGCTGAGCGATGAAGAGACAGACCACCAGATATACCCTGGCATTATGTGGCTGAGCGATGAAGAGACAGACCACCAGATATACCCTGGCATTATGTGGCTGAGCGATGACGAGACAGGCCACCAGATATACCCTGCCATTATGTGGCTGAGCAATGAAGAGACAGACCACCAGATATACCCTGGCATTATGTGGCTGAGCGATGAAGAGACAGACCACCAGATATACCCTGGCATTATGTGGCTGAGCGATGAAGAGACAGACCACCAGATATACCCTGGCATTATGTGGCTGAGCGATGACGAGACAGGCCACCAGATATACCCTGCCATTATGTGGCTGAGCAATGAAGAGACAGACCACCAGATATACCCTGGCATTATGTGGCTGAGCGATGAAGAGACAGACCACCAGATATACCCTGGCATTATGTGGCTGAGCGATGAAGAGACAGACCACCAGATATACCCTGGCATTATGTGGCTGAGCGATGAAGAGACAGACCACCAGATATACCCTGGCATTATGTGGCTGAGCGATGAAGAGACAGACCACCAGATATACCCTGGCATTATGTGGCTGAGCGATGAAGAGACAGACCACCAGATATACCCTGGCATTATGTGGCTGAGTGATGAGGAGAAACTGAAGTGGTATTTTGTCCATTGTGTATTTCCGTTTGCGGAATATTTAGATAAAGCCTGGAATAAAAGAAAAAGGGATACCTATAATTAAATTATACAAATATGAATCTTCTAAGTGGTAAATGGCACGTGTGTATATAGATTGTGTATAGGCTTGTCTCCCATATGAATCTTCTAAGTGGTAAATGGCACGTGTGTATATAGATTGTGTATAGGCTTGTCTCCCATATGAATCTTCTAAGTGGTAAATGACACGTGTGTATATAGATTGTGTATAGGCTTGTCTCCCATATGAATCTTCTAAGTGGTAAATGACACGTGTGTATATAGATTGTGTATAGGCTTGTCTCCCATATGAATCTTCTAAGTGGTAAATGACACGTGTGTATATAGATTGTGTATAGGCTTGTCTCCCATATGAATCTTCTAAGTGGTAAATGACACGTGTGTATATAGATTGTGTATAGGCTTGTCTCCCATATGAATCTTCTAAGTGGTAAATGGCACGTGTGTATATAGATTGTGTATAGGCTTGTCTCCCATATGAATCTTCTAAGTGGTAAATGACACGTGTGTATATAGATTGTGTATAGGCTTGTCTCCCATATGAATCTTCTAAGTGGTAAATGGCACGTGTGTATATAGATTGTGTATAGGCTTGTCTCTCATATGAATCTTCTAAGTGGTAAATGGTATGTGTGTATATATATTGTGTATAGGCTTGTCTCCCATATGAATCTTCTAAGTGGTAAATGGTATGTGTGTATATAGATTGTGTATAGGCTTGTCTCCCATATGAATCTTCTAAGTGGTAAATGGTATGTGTGTATATAGATTGTGTATAGGCTTGTCTCCCATATGAATCTTCTAAGTGGTAAATGGTATGTGTGTATATAGATTGTGTATAGGCTTGTCTCCCATATGAATCTTCTAAGTGGTAAATGGCACGTGTGTATATAGATTGTGTATAGGCTTGTCTCCCATATGAATCTTCTAAGTGGTAAATGACACGTGTGTATATAGATTGTGTATAGGCTTGTCTCCCATATGAATCTTCTAAGTGGTAAATGACACGTGTGTATATAGATTGTGTATAGGCTTGTCTCCCATATGAATCTTCTAAGTGGTAAATGGCACGTGTGTATATAGATTGTGTATAGGCTTGTCTCTCATATGAATCTTCTAAGTGGTAAATGGTATGTGTGTATATAGATTGTGTATAGGCTTGTCTCCCATATGAATCTTCTAAGTGGTAAATGGTATGTGTGTATACAGATTGTGTATAGGCTTGTCTCCCATATGAATCTTCTAAGTGGTAAATGGCACGTGTGTATATAGATTGTGTATAGGCTTGTCTCCCATATGAATCTTCTAAGTGGTAAATGGCACGTGTGTATATAGATTGTGTATAGGCTTGTCTCCCATATGAATCTTCTAAGTGGTAAATGGTACGTGTGTATATAGATTGTGTATAGGCTTGTCTCCCATATGAATCTTCTAAGTGGTAAATGGTATGTGTGTATATAGATTGTGTATAGGCTTGTCTCCCATATGAATCTTCTAAGTGGTAAATGGCACGTGTGTATATAGATTGTGTATAGGCTTGTCTCCCATATGAATCTTCTAAGTGGTAAATGGTATGTGTGTATATAGATTGTGTATAGGCTTGTCTCCCATATGAATCTTCTAAGTGGTAAATGGTATGTGTGTATATAGATTGTGTATAGGCTTGTCTCCCATATGAATCTTCTAAGTGGTAAATGGCACGTGTGTATATAGATTGTGTATAGGCTTGTCTCCCATATGAATCTTCTAAGTGGTAAATGACACGTGTGTATATAGATTGTGTATAGGCTTGTCTCCCATATGAATCTTCTAAGTGGTAAATGGCACGTGTGTATATAGATTGTGTATAGGCTTGTCTCCCATATGAATCTTCTCTTTGTGCCGGACTGGGTTCAAATGCCTTCTGTTTCATTTTTCAGTATTTATTTATCTGTAAGTTATTATTTTATTTAACCTTTATTTAACTAGGCAAGTCAGTTAAGAACAAATTCTCATATTATGTATGTATGTTTGTCTGTATATATGCAGTGTATATGCTTGTGTGTATGTATATATTTGTACTGCTCTAGGGATGTAATTAATGTTTGGATAACCTTATTTACAATAATGCATTGATTTTTATCTTACATTTTTTTCACTCTTTATGCGATACACACTGCAGCGAACACCGGAAGAAGAATTAACACTGAATTACCACAGTGAATTATTGTAATGGTTGTTTATGTGTCAATTAACCCCAAAAGGGATGGGTTGCCAAACGGCGATTGGACACAACAACAAAAAATCCTTCGTTCATTCATACAGTATATATTATATATACTGAACAAAAATATAAACGCAACATGTAAAGTGTTGGTCCCATGCTTCATGAGCTGAAATAAAAGATCCCAGACATTTTCCAAATGCACAAAAAGCTTGCTTCTTTTTTTGTGCACAAATTGGTTTACATCATTTCTGCTTTGGCAAGATAATCCATTCACCAGACAGGTGTGGCATATCAAGAAGCTGATTAAACGGCATGATAATTACACAGGTGCACCTTGTGCTGGGGGACAATAAAAGGCCACTCTTAAATGTGCAGTTTTGTCACACAACACAATGCTACAGATGTCTCAAGTTTTTAGGGAGCGCGCAATCGGCATGCCTACTGCAGGAATGTCCACCATAGCTTTTGCCAGAGAATTGAATGTTAATTTCTCTACCATAAGCCCCCTCCAACGTCTTTTTAGAGAATTTGGCAACGGGCCTCACAACTGTAGACCACTTTGCAACCACGCCAGCCCAGGACCTCCACATCCAGCTTCTTCACCTGCAGGATTGTCTGAGACCAGCCACCCGGAAAGCTGATGAAACTGTGGGTTTGCATAACTCAATATTAGAAAGGTGTTCTTAATGTTTTGTACACTCAGTGCACCAGCACCTGTGTAAAGTCCCCCTTTCAAAATAACAGATGCAAACGTGGCATTGTATTAAACCCTGTTTAGTAATCGTACCTCTTCAAACTCGTCCTGCTTGTAGAGGTTGGGCACCTCTCCAGAGCTGAGGATGTTGTTGATGTCCTCCAGGAAAGACTGGTCTACTATCTGGGTGTCGTTGAACAGGAACACGGTGGGCTTGTTGTCCACACCCGTCAGACGATACAACTTCTTTATGTCTGGGAGGAGACATGCATGGGAGGAGAAGACTCAAGGATGTGTGTGTGTGTGTGTGTGTGTGCGTGCGTGCGTGTTGCCGGGTTGTGATCACGACAAAAGTATTTTGGTTAAGGTTCTAGGCCTAGAATCTGACTCAACAAAGTAGGACATTCCTGAACAATCAAAATAACTGCACCAGTTGAAAAGCAACTAAAATATAAACTAACAACAAACAAACGGAGGAAAATGCCACCTAATTAAAGTGTTTTGTTCAATTAGAGCAGAACGTAAGGCTATCAGTCTGACTCAATTCATATTAAACGCTCAGGGAGCGAGCAGCCCTGAGCAGTGTGCTGCAATTCAGTGCAATTATGTTCTAAACCAGAGGTATTCAACAGGGGGTCCAGCAGATGTACTGCAGGGGGTCTGCGGAAAAAAATTAATAATAAGAATGTTGCTAGCAACAACAGAATAAATGACTTCTATTCATTTTAAAATGTTGATTTGATATCCTTTCCTTTATCATTCACCTGATGATAAGACAAGACATAAATTTATTTGGGGGGGGGGGGGGGGGGGGGGGGGGAATAACATGATGGGGGTCCCTGGGTTGCTGGTTTTCCTGGGATGGGGTCCCTGGACAAGAAAAGGTTGAAGACCCCTGTTCTAAACAAATGCCTTGCTGTTGGCAGATCAACCAAATTTGACAAATTTCTCTTGCAGAACAGGTCCAAATATATACCTCTGTCTCATACCTCTGTAGTGCAGTTGACTAGAAAGTCTCCCCCTCATTGGTTCCATTGTGCTAGGCAAGCTCAATCAAGCTCAGATGAAGTATTTGAAATGATTTCAAAAAGTATTAAAACCCATGTGCTGGTACTAGGTCATGTTTAATGGTCTCTTACCCTCTCTGAACTCCTGCTTGCGGTACTGCTTGGTGACTTCCACCTGGAAGACCAGGTACTCACAGATGGAGGCGGCCATCTTGGAAAGGCTCTGTCTGCCTGAGCCCCCGATGCCCACCAGCAGCATGTTCCCTCTGGGCTGGCTGATCACACGCACCACACGGGTTACTGAGGGAACGCACACACACACACACACACGCGCGCACACACGTTGTTTGTATGCTCAGCAAAGCTAAACACCAACACCCATCCCTAACCTGAGTGTGAAGGTGAACGGAAAGGCTCTGGAGCGACAAACCGCCCTTGCTGTCTCTGCCTGGCCGGTTCCCCTCTCTCCACTGGGATTCTCTGCCTCTAACCCTTTTACAGGGGCTGAGTCACTGGCTTGCTGGTGCTCTTCCATGCCGTCCCGAGGAGGGGTGTGTCACTTGAGTGGGTTGAGTCACTGACGTGATCTTCCTGTCTGGGTTGTCGCCCCCCTTGGGTTGTGCCGTGGCGGATATCTTTGTGGACTATACTCGGCTCAGGATGGTAAGTTGGTGGTTGAAGATATCCCTCTAGTGGTGTGGGGGCTGTGCTTTGGCAAAGTGGGTGGGGTTATATCCTGCCTGTTTGGCCCTGTCCGGGGGTGTCCTCGGATGGGGCCACAGTGTCTCCCGACCCCTCCTGTCTCAGCCTCCAGTATTTATGCTGCAGTAGTTTATGTGTTGGGGGGCTTATGTGTCTTATCCGGTGTCCTGTGTGAATTTAAGTATTCTCTCTCTCTCTCTCTCTCTGTGTGTGTGTGTGTGTGAGGACCTGTGCCCTAGGACCATGTCTCAGGACTACCTGGCATGATGACTCCTTGCTGTCCCCAGTCCACCTGGCCGTGCTACTGCTCCAGTTTCAACTGTTCTGCCTGAGGCTATGGAACCCTGACCTGTTCACCGGACGTGCTACCTGTCCCAGACCTGCTGTTTTCAACTCTCTAGAGACAGCAGGAGCGGTAGAGATACTCTTAATGATCGGCTATGAAAAGCCAACTGACATTTACTTCTGAGGTGCTGACCTGTTGTACCCTCTACAACCACTGTGATTATTATTATTTGACCCTGCTGGTCATCTATGAACGTTTGAACATCTTGGCCATGTTCTGTTATAATGTCCACCCGGCACAGCCAGAAGAGGACTGGCCACACCTCAGAGCCTGGTTCCTCTCTAGGTTTCTTCCTAGGTTCTGGCCTTTCAAGGGAATTTTTTCCTAGCCACCGTGCTTCTACACCTGCATTGCTTGCTGTTTGGGGTTTTAGGCTGGGTTTCTGTACAGCATGATGTATCAGCTGATGTAAGAACGCAGTATTGAACGCAGTATTCATACGTACTATACTGACTATACTGGCTATACTGACTATGATTATCCTCATAGACGATCGATCTGTCCTACTACTCACTGTGTTCTACGGCGTCCCTGAACAGAACCAGGGACATGGGTACCACTCCAGGGGTCAGGTTGTAGTCCTCCAGCTGAGACTCCATGAAACTCTTCAACGTCTTCAAGTCCACTAGATCCTCATACACACGATGCTCCTTCAGGAAGTCCCCTGAGAGAGAGAGACACGCGCGCGCAAACACACACACGTAGTTATATTGACATACAAGACGTCTGTGAACAACTCTCGGGAGACAGAGCTGTTGTAATCAATCAACCAACCAACCAGTCTACTAATTACAAACCACTCATCAATCAATACCTAAATCGATCCTTCATCCAGTCCGCTTGTCAATGTACACACACATCCATTCATCACTCAGACTAGTTAAAGAACAATCCATCCCATCCTCCCAGTCCCCTGTATGTGTGTGTGTGTGTGTGTGTGTCTGTCTGTGTGTGTGTGTGATAACGCGAGTGAGCGTTTGTTAGTACCGAATATGGGTGGTTGTTTGTTGGGGCAGATGCTGTGGTAGGTGAGTTCAAACAGAGAGCCTAGTTTCTCAGCCAGCAGCCCTACGAAGGCCTCTGTGTCACTCTGGTCCACCAGACGGTCTGAGAACACCCTGGGGATGGGGAGAGAGGAGACCGGAGGAGTCCGTGCTGCATGTCACCCAGGCAGACAGAACGCACACAGTATATACTGTAGTGGTAGAGACTATTGTCTCCTTGGGTACAATGAATGCTTCTCTTATCCTATGTCTTATTATAATATATTTAAGCTACCCCGAGGGGGTGTGGTATACGGCCAATACACCGCGGCTAAGGGCTGTTCTTAGGCAAGACGCAACGCGGAGTGCCTGGATACAGCCCTTAGCCCTGGTATATTTGGCCATCTACCACAAACCTCTGAGGTGCCTTATTACTATTTTATAACTGGTTACCAAAGTAAGTAGAGCAGTAAAAATAACTGTTTTGTCAAACCCGTGGTATACCATGACTGACCGCCAATCAGCATTCAGGGCTGGGACCAGCCAGTTTATAACGAGGGATAGAGAGCAGTATACCTGAAGCACTCGTGTATCCACAGTCTGGTGATGCTCTGCTTGGTGTCGTGGAAGTCTCTGTGAGCTCGCAGTAAACCCTGGAACACCTAGACGAGGAGGAGACGACAGCTTATTGACGCACAGAAACACAAGTTCACTGTTAATCTATGCCTAAACCCCAGACACTGAACACCAGGATTAAGAGAGATTGAGTGAGAGTCGACGCATTCAGTATGACTGGCGCGCGCGTGTGTGTATGTCATGGCGTGCGTGTGTGTGTGTGTGTGTGTGTGTGTGTGTGTGTGTGTGTAGCCCCTACCCTGGAGATGTCTCTGAGGTTGAAGAGGTAGTGTATCTTGGCGGGTGTGGGCAGGAAGCGGGCGACGGTAGAGTAGTAGAGCTCCAAGGTGGCCTGAGTCAGGACGGAACCTATAGGCTTCACCTCCTCCTCAAACTCCTGCAGCTTCTGGTTGATCATAGTACCATAGATACGCTTGATCTGAGACTCCTGGAGAGAGAGGAGAGGAGAGGGGAGGTGAGGGAGGGAGGGAAGGAGGGATGAAAGAGGAGAGCGGGGGTGCAGGAGGAGAAGAAGGGGGAGGTGAGGGAGGGAGGGATGAAAGAGGAGAGCGGGGGTGCAGGAGGAGAGGAAGGGAGAGCACAAGAGCTTCTGAGTGATCATAGTGACGTAGATGTGCTTGATCTGAGACTCTTGGAGAGGGGGAGAGGAGTGAAAGAGGAGTAAACATGTACACCTGACCGAGTTGAGAGAGAGAAAGTGTGAAAATTGATAAGAGAGGCAGGGGAGAGGATAGAGGAAGAGGATGGAGAGAGGATAGAGGAAGAGGATGGAGAGAGCAGGGGAGAGGATAGAGGAAGAGGATGGAGAGAGCAGGGGAGAGGATAGAGGAAGAGGATGGAGAGAGCAGGGGAGAGGAGAGGAAGAGGATGGAGAGAGCAGGGGAGAGGAGAGGAAGAGGATGGAGAGAGCAGGGGAGAGGAGAGGAAGAGGATGGAGAGAGCAGGGGAGAGGATAAAGGAAGATGATGGAGAGAGCAGGGGAGAGGAGAGGAAGAGGATGGAGAGAGCAGGGGAGAGGATAGAGGAAGAGGATGGAGAGAGCAGGGGAGAGGATAGAGGAAGAGGATGGAGAGAGCAGGGGAGAGGATAGAGGAAGAGGATGAGAGAGCAGGGGAGATGATAGAGGAAGAGGATGGAGAGAGCAGGGGAGAGGAGAGGAAGAGGATGGAGAGAGCAGGGGAGAGGAAGAGGATTGACAGAGCAGGGGAGAGGATAGAGGAAGAGGATGGAGAGAGCAGGGGAGAGGAAGAGGATTGACAGAGCAGGGGAGAGGAGAGGAAGAGGATGGAGAGAGCAGGGGAGAGGATAAAGGAAGAGGATGGAGAGAGCAGGGGAGAGGATAGAGGAAGAGGATTGACAGAGCAGGGGAGAGGAGAGGAAGAGGATGGAGAGAGCAGGGGAGAGGATAGAGGATGGAGAGAGCAGGGAGAGGATAGAGGAAGAGGATGGAGAGAGCAGGGGAGAGGAAGAGGATGGAGAGAGCAGGGGAGAGGATAGAGGAAGAGGATGGAGAGAGCAGGGGAGAGGAAGAGGATGGAGAGAGCAGGGGAGAGGATAGAGGAAGAGGATGGAGAGAGCAGGGGAGAGGATAGAGGAAGAGGATTGACAGAGCAGGGGAGAGGAGAGGAAGAGGATGGAGAGAGCAGGGGAGAGGATAGAGGATGGAGAGAGCAGGGGAGAGGATAGAGGAAGAGGATGGAGAGAGCAGGGGAGAGGAAGAGGATGGAGAGAGCAGGGGAGAGGATAGAGGAAGAGGATGGAGAGAGCAGGGGAGAGGAAGAGGATGGAGAGAGCAGGGGAGAGGATAGAGGAAGAGGATGGAGAGAGCAGGGTAGAGGATAGAGGAAGAGGATGGAGAGAGCAGGGGAGAGGATAGAGGAAGAGGATGGAGAGAGCAGGGTAGAGGATAGAGGAAGAGGATGGAGAGAGCAGGGGAGAGGATAGAGGAAGAGGATGGAGAGAGCAGGGGGAGAGAGGAAGGATGCAACAGATGAGAGAGTGAGAGAAAGGAGTGAAGGAGGACACATGTCAGAGGAGAGACGGTTCGAGAGGAGAAAGAGGGAGAAAGTGAGAACAGATCAGATGGAGACATAACTCAGAGCAGAAGAAGAATGATAATTGAAAAGAAAGATGAGGAGAGAAGAGGGGTGAGGTGGGAGGTGGGGGGAGGAGTGATCAAAAAAGAGACGTCAGAGAGAGAGAAAAGGGAGAAGCCGACAGAAAAATGAAAGGAAAAGGAGACATCCCATCCAGCATGCTTTTCCTGTCTTCTAAATGAGGGTGCAGTGGCACATTTTACTTGTTGTCATTATCATCATCACCATAAGGATAATCAGGGGAATTCTGCTGAGATGAAGAGAAAGAGATAGAGAAAGAGAGACAGGGTGGGGTGAGAAAGCGAGAGAGAGAGAGAGAGAAAGAGAGACTGTGGGTGGGGTGAGAGAGAGAGAGAGAGAAAGGATGATGAAGGAGGATAACGTGTCAGAGAAAGAACAGACTCATTATCAGGAAACATGGCTCTGCAGTGATACTGACTGACCTGAAACACACAGAGAAGAGAGAGAGGGGATGAGGAGGACAGGGAGAGAAGAGAGAGAGGAGATGAGGAGGACAGGGAGAGAAGAGGAGAAGGAGATGAGGAGGACAGGGAGAGAAGAGGAGAAGGAGATGAGGAGGACAGGGAGAGAAGAGGAGAAGGAGATGAGGAGGACAGGGAGAGAAGAGGAGAAGGAGATGAGGAGGACAGGGAGAGAAGAGGAGAAGGAGATGAGGAGGACAGGGAGAGAAGAGGAGAAGGAGATGAGGAGGACAGGGAGGGGAAGAGGAGAAAAAGAGGTGGTGAGGAATGTAGGCGATGAAGAAGGAGGGAGGTGACTAGCAGAGAAGAGGTGGAGAAAGAGGAGGGGAAAGATTGTAGAGGAGGAGAAAGCAGCATTGAGCAGAAGCTGAATAAATGTGTGTGTGTGTGTGTGTGTGTGTGGTTATGTGGTTGTGTGTGTGTGTGGTTGTGTGTGTGTGTGTGTGTGGTTATGTGGTTGTGTGTGTGTGTGTGGGTGGTTATGTGGTTGTGTGTGTGGTTATGTGTGTGTGTGTGTGTGTGGTTATGTGGTTGTGTGTGTGTGTGTGTGTGTGTGTGTGTGGTTATGTGGTTGTGTGTGTGTGTGTGTGTGGTTATGTGGTTGTGTGTGTGTGTGTGTGTGGTTATGTGGTTGTGTGTGTGTGTGTGTGTGTGTGGTTGTGTGTGTGTGTGTGTGGTTGTGTGTGTGTGTGTGTGGTTATGTGGTTGTGTGTGTGTGTGTGTGGTTATGTGGTTGTGTGTGTGTGTGGTTATGTGGTTGTGTGTGTGTGACTGACAGTAGGGAAGGTCATGTTGATGAGGTTGAAGCGGCTCTGCAGGCGGCCTGAGATGTGAGTCCTCCCCCCACCGGGTGGACCCATAGACGCCAGCAGGAACATGTCCTGTACACACACACACACACACACACAAGGGTTAAAACAGCCCATTCAGCACAAACAAATTCACACAGGCAGTCTGCATAGAATGCATGAACATGTGCAGCACACACATAAACCGAAATATTAATTCAACACACACACACAACTGTCCGAAAACAAAATCCCTAAAAATAGATACCTAAGGAGAGGGAACTAAGTTCTTAGTAATAACGAGTCGTCCCCCCCCTCCCCCCCGACACACGGCTTCTCGTACCCCCCACCCCTCTCATCTCACCTTGACACACTTGAGGGTCTGTTTCTGCCGGTCGTACCAGAAGCCGTAGTCGATCCAGAGGCGGAGCAGCTCCAGGGGAGGCTGGGAGCCAAAGTCGTCGTTGGCCGGCATGTTCAGGTCGTCCAGGAAGGCCAGCATGCGCTTACCTCCCACAGGCACATATACACCTTTAGTCCTCTTCTCCACACGACTCTCAATGATGGCCTGTACGTTGTTGGACGTGGTCTGAACAGGTGGAGACAGAGGGGAGGGGGGGGGACTGGTTAGATGGGGAGACAGAGGGGGACTGTGTGTGTGTGTGTGTGTGTGTGTGTGTGTGTGTGTGTGTGTGTGTGTGTGTGTGTGAGAGAGAGAAAGAGAGCGAAAGCGATAGAGAGAGGGGCCGGTCGGGTGTGTGTGAGAGAAAGCGATAGAGAGAGGGGCCGGTCGGATGTGCGAGAGAGAAAGCGATAGAGAGAGGGGCCGGTCGGGTGTGCGAGAGAGAAAGCGATAGAGAGAGGGGCCGGTCGGGTGTGTGTGAGAGAAAGCGATAGAGAGAGGGGCCGGTCGGGTGTGCGAGAGAGAAAGCGATAGAGAGAGGGGCCGGTCGGGTGTGTGTGAGAGAAAGCGATAGAGAGAGGGGCCGGTCGGGTGTGCGAGAGAGAAAGCGATAGAGAGAGGGGCCGGTCGGGTGTGCGAGAGAGAAAGCGATAGAGAGAGGGGCCGGTCGGGTGTGCGAGAGAGAAAGCGATAGAGAGAGGGGCCGGTCGGGTGTGTGTGAGAGAAAGCGATAGAGAGAGGGGCCGGTCGGGTGTGCAAAAGAGAAAGCGATAGAGAGAGGGGCCGGTCAGGTGTGTGTGAGAGAAAGCGATAGAGAGAGGGGCCGGTCGGGTGTGTGTGAGAAAAAGCGATAGAGAGAGGGGCCGGTCAGGTGTGTGAGAGAGAAAGCGATAGAGAGAGGGGCCGGTCGGGTGTGTGTGAGAGAAAGCGATAGAGAGAGGGGCCGGTCGGGTGTGTGTGAGAGAAAGCGATAGAGAGAGGGGCCGGTCGGGTGTGTGTGAGAGAAAGCGATAGAGAGAGGGGCCGGTCGGGTGTGCGAGAGAGAAAGCGATAGAGAGAGGGGCCGGTCGAGTGTGCGAGAGAGAAAGCGATAGAGAGAGGGGCCGGTCGGGTGTGAGTGAGAGAAAGCGATAGAGAGAGGGGCCGGTCGGGTGTGTGTGAGAAAAAGCGATAGAGGGGCCGGTCAGGTGTGCGAGAGAGAAAGCGATAGAGAGAGGGGCCGGTCGGGTGTGTGTGAGAGAAAGCGATAGAGAGAGGGGCCGGTCGGGTGTGCGAGAGAGAAAGCGATAGAGAGAGGGGCCGGTCGGGTGTGAGTGAGAGAAAGCGATAGAGAGAGGGGCCGGTCGGGTGTGTGTGAGAGAAAGCGATAGAGAGAGGGGCTGGTCGGGTGTGCGAGAGAGAAAGCGATAGAGAGAGGGACCGGTCGGGTGTGTGTGAGAGAAAGCGATAGAGAGAGGGGCCGGTCGGGTGTGCGAGAGAGAAAGCGATAGAGAGAGGGGCCGGTCGGGTGTGTGTGAGAGAAAGCGATAGAGAGAGGGGCCGGTCGGGTGTGCGAGAGAGAAAGCGATAGAGAGAGGGGCCGGTCGGGTGTGAGTGAGAGAAAGCGATAGAGAGAGGGGCCGGTCGGGTGTGTGTGAGAGAAAGCGATAGAGAGAGGGGCTGGTCGGGTGTGCGAGAGAGAAAGCGATAGAGAGAGGGACCGGTCGGGTGTGTGTGAGAGAAAGCGATAGAGAGAGGGGCCGGTCGGGTGTGCGAGAGAGAAAGCGATAGAGAGAGGGGCCGGTCGGGTGTGTGTGAGAGAAAGCGATAGAGAGAGGGGCCGGTCGGGTGTGTGTGAGAGAAAGCGATAGAGAGAGGGGCCGGTCGGGTGTGTGTGAGAGAAAGCGATAGAGAGAGGGGCCGGTCAGGTGTGCGAGAGAGAAAGCGATAGAGAGAGGGGCCGGTCGGGTGTGCGAGAGAGAAAGCGATAGAGAGAGGGGCCGGTCGGGTGTGTGTGAGAGAAAGCGATAGAGAGGGGCCGGTCGGGTGTGTGTGAGAGAAAGCGATAGAGAGAGGGGCCGGTCAGGTGTGCGAGAGAGAAAGCGATAGAGAGAGGGGCCGGTCGGGTGTGCGAGAGAGAAAGCGATAGAGAGAGGGGCCGGTCGGGTGTGTGTGAGAGAAAGCGATAGAGAGGGGCCGGTCGGGTGTGTGTGAGAGAAAGCGATAGAGAGAGGGGCCGGTCGGGTGTGTGTGAGAGAAAGCGATAGAGAGAGGGGCCGGTCGGGTGTGCGAGAGAGAAAGCGATAGAGAGAGGGGCCGGTCGGGTGTGTGTGAGAGAAAGCGATAGAGAGAGGGGCCGGTCGGGTGTGTGTGAGAGAAAGCGATAGAGAGAGGGGCCGGTCGGGTGTGTGTGAGAGAAAGCGATAGAGAGAGGGGCCGGTCGGGTGTGTGTGAGAGAAAGCGATAGAGAGAGGGGCCGGTCGGGTGTGTGTGAGAGAAAGCGATAGAGAGAGGGGCCGGTCGGGTGTGTGTGAGAGAAAGCGATAGAGAGAGGGGCCGGTCGGGTGTGCGAGAGAGAAAGCGATAGAGAGAGGGGCCGGTCGGGTGTGTGTGAGAGAAAGCGATAGAGAGAGGGGCCGGTCGGGTGTGTGTGAGAGAAAGCGATAGAGAGAGGGGCCGGTCGGGTGTGTGTGAGAGAAAGCGATAGAGAGAGGGGCCGGTCGGGTGTGTGTGAGAGAAAGCGATAGAGAGAGGGGCCGGTCGGGTGTGCGAGAGAGAAAGCGATAGAGAGAGGGGCCGGTCGGGTGTGTGTGAGAGAAAGCGATAGAGAGAGGGGCCGGTCGGGTGTGTGTGAGAGAAAGCGATAGAGAGAGGGGCCGGTCGGGTGTGTGTGAGAGAAAGCGATAGAGAGAGGGGCCGGTCGGGTGTGTGTGAGAGAAAGCGATAGAGAGAGGGGCCGGTCGGGTGTGTGTGAGAGAAAGCGATAGAGAGAGGGGCCGGTCGGGTGTGTGTGAGAGAAAGCGATAGAGAGAGGGGCCGGTCGGGTGTGTGTGAGAGAAAGCGATAGAGAGAGGGGCCGGTCGGGTGTGTGTGAGAGAAAGCGATAGAGAGAGGGGGTGAGGGGGTATAAAGAGTACAAGGGATAAGGTAGCTACAGGAAGAGAAGTATTAGCCAGAGTAAAATAGGTTTACATTAGTGAAAAGGGAACAGCAGAAGACTGACTGAGCCAGAGAGGGGTTCACAGAGTGAACAGTAGATGGATGGACCGACGGACAGAGTTGATGGTCTCTCTCTCCAACTTTACCGCCAAACCCCCTCCCCACTCCCCAAGTTATCCAGGTGATGTTAATGATAATGGTTG